>NW_024070190.1:21028103-21198883 GCF_014754425.2 Oryx dammah | reverse complement strand
AATGTGACTGTATTCACATTCAGGCCTTGTGAATGTGACTGTATTCAGCGAAGGGGACTTTAAAGAGGTACTTAGGACAAAATGAGGTCATATGGGCTGACCCGATATTCTGGGGTCCCCATGAGAAGAGATTAGGACACAGACACACACAGGCCAAGAGCCGAACATGCAACTACACAGCAAGAAGACAACCATCTATGAGCCAAGGAGGGAGAAAACTCAAAACAAAACCACGCTGCTGCTATTTTGATCTTGGACGCTGAGCCTCCAGAACCATGAGAAAATAAATTGCTCCATTTAAGCTACCCAGTCTATGGTATCTTCTTACGGAGGCCCTAGAAAACTAATAGAAAAGGATAAAATATTTATTCTGACTCTACCTTCTCCAGGCAAGGCCACTCCTCCTCAGCTTCCCCACTACCACTGGCAAGAGAGAAGAGGAAATCCCAGCACATACACAACAGGCCCAGACAGGTTCCACCACCTCTCCCTTCCTCCCCCACCCTCCAGCCCCCGATGCTTCACCAGTCTGCCTTGATTCCAGCAAAGCTGATGCCTTTTGCCATTTTTCTAGTCACCGTAGAAAGTCCAAGATGCTCAGACTCCTCACTGCCCAGATTCTCCCCGTAACTGTTTAACTGTAATTCTACCCCTTTTCCTGTATGACCTAGACAATCGAATGCATCATCTGCAGAACCCACTGCAATCACCTTTTCTCTAAGTGTTCCCTTTATTTTTCTGCGTTACTGAAACATGGTTCTCCCCGAGGACCTGGCTTCCCTGCAAGCCTCTCAAGTGCTTGTCATTTTCTCAACTCCGTGCTGCATACCACAGCGCCTGACGATGGGGTAGGACTCTTGTTTCTTCTTCGTTACAGATTCTAAACCGACTTCCCTTTCTCTTTCCTAAAAACCCAGCCTTGAGGCTCACACCATTAAACAACATGGCATTCTTTCCTATTACCGTCATCAGGTTTTGTCACCCTTGAATTTTCTCTCCTCATTTCTTGTCACTCTCTCTAACACTATTCACTATAATTTCCAGTGATTTCAAAGTTCTGGGGAGTAAATCTCTCCGATCTCTCAGGAGCTTGATCTCTTCTTTTCCAGTGATTTGTACTTTACCACCTACCATATATTCTCAAGCCCTACCCTAGACTTTGTCTAACAGTCTCCATAACTATAACATAAGTGGGAAATAATAATAAAAAAATTTTTAACTAGAGTAGAGAAAGACTATGAATAATTCTCATAATTATCCGGCACAGATTCTAAAGCAAATATGCTTCCTAGTTTAAAGAAATAAATGGCAAGCTTAAAAATATTAACAGAGAACAGGAATCTTTAAAACGCCTTATACTCTGTTCATCATTCCCTGTATTTCATTTTCTCATTCAACAGATTACTATGTACCAGGGTCTGTTCAAGATGTGGGTGATGTAGAACTGATGAAGATGAGCAAAACTCTCTGGCCTCATGAATCTTACATGAGGTTGACAGAGGCGGTAAAGAAAACATACTACATTAGTTTGTGATAAATGCTATAAGGAAAAATAAAGCAGGAAAAGGAATTAGGGAGTACTGGAGAAGTTAAGGTTGTCAAAAAGTAGCCAAAGTTAGCCATGTACACACACACATATAAAGATATTCTGAGCAAAGATTGGGCTTCCCTGGTAGCTCAGACAGGAAAGAATCTGCCTGCCATGCAGGTGCTGCAGGTTCAATCCCTGGTACGGGAAGATTCCTTGGAGAAGGGAATGGCAACCCACTCTAGTATTCTTGCCTGGAGTATTCCATGGACAGAGGAGCCTGGCAGGCTATAGTCCATGGAGCTGCAAAGAGTCAGACATGACTAAGCAACTTTCACACACACTGAGCAAAGACCTGAGTGTTGTGGGACTGAGCTATGCAGATATCTAGAAGAAGAGCGTTCTTCAAAGAGGCAACAGCAAAAGCAAAGGACCCAAGATGGGAGCTCATCTGGGGTGTTCAAGGAAGAGTGAGTAGACCAGTGTTGTTTGAAGAGGACTGATGGGGAGCGCAGTTTAAAAAAAAAAAAAAGGCTGTGTGTGCTGTTCTTAGAACCTGAGTCTTTGCAACTCCATGGACCCCATGGGGGTCCAGGCTCCTCTGTCCATGGGGACTCTCCAGGCAAGAATACTGGAGTGGGTTGCCGTGCCCTCCTCCAGGGGATCTTCCCAACCCAGGGGTCTAACCCAGGTCTCCCACATGGCAAGTGGATTCTTTACCATCTGAGCCACCAGGGTAACCCTCCCCACCCCACCCCAAAAGAAGGCTGGAGATGTCAGAAGAGGGTGGGGAAGCAGATCTTGACGGGCACCCTGATGGGCCATGGGAAGGACTTCTACCATGAGAATGCATCCTCACTGGGCATTTTGAACAGAGACAGGATGTGATCTTAAAGTATATTTTGTAGTCCCTCAAATCCCAGAATCTCTTAACCCCATCGCTACACTGACCCCTCCCCACTGTCACTGTTCTAACACCGTTATGTCCTTGCTTTCTCCCTCCCCAAGCTTGGATTCCCTGGCCCATCCTATTATCACTCACTTGCAAATTCCTTCAACTCTTTCACCTCTCTCACTCTTTACTATTCACGTGACAAAAATAACCCCTAGTTAGGTCCAGCTCTGTGCCTACCCTGAACCTGCACCCACACAGTCAACCACGGTTAGAGACCAACCACAAGCAAACGAATTGTACTCTATCACAGTTATAATCTAAAGCCAGTCCTGAGTGTGCCCCAGCAATCATACTACACTTCTATACTTCATTATGCTCTAGGATCATTTTACACCTTCTCCTCCCTTGACAAACATCCACCACTTCCTCTCCCTCCTTGATGGTCTTGCTTCCATCCCCTGACAAATAGAAGCAAACAGAAGACCTTCCACAGCAGCCCATTGCCATGTTAAACAATCCACTCCATCTGTGCCTGTCTATCTGCCTTCCCCCGACACTATGGATATGGTATCCTAACTCTTCTCTTAGGTCCATGCTTCTGCTTAGTCAATAAATCCTATACCCTTTTACCCATTCAAGGACATCTCTCAAGTAATTGTCCCTCCTGACCCTGAACCACCAATTCTTCCCTTTTCTACTGGGTCACTGAAACCAACATATATACAAGCTCCTCATTATCCCATCTTTATACATAAATATATATATATCTCCTTCTAGTAAACTCCATTTCTTTTTCCCATTTAGGGTTTGCCTCTACTTGCTGTTATAGGCTGATTTGTGTTCCCCCAAAACTCATAGGTTGATGTCTTAACCCTCACTACCTTGGAATGAATCTTTTATGGAAATAGGGTCTTTGCAGATGCAGTTAACTCCTGGAGAAGCGCATGCATGCTCAGTCGCTACGTCATGTCTGACTCTTTGAGACCCCAAGGACTATAGCCTTCCAGGCTCCTATGGAATTCTCCAGGCAAGAATACTGGAGTGAGTTGCCATTTTCTTCTCCAGGGATCTTCCCAACCCAGGGATTGAACGCACACGTCCTGCATTAGCAGACAGATTCTTTTGCCACTGCACCACCTGGAAAGCTGCCATGTTGGAGTAGATGGGCCCCTGATCCAATACAACTGGTGTCTGTATAAAAAGGGGACATTCAGACACAGAAGCACACACATAGGGAGAATGCCATTTAAAGAGGAAGGCAGAGATCAGGGTAACGCCAGAGATTGCTAGCAAAGCCCCTATGCTAGGAGAGAGGCGAGAAACAGATTCTCTCTCGTGGACTCCAGAAGAAACCAACCACACACGGCTTCTCTCTAGTTGTGGCACCTGGGCTCAGTAGCCCCTCAGTATGTGGGATCTTAGTTCCCTGACCAGGGATCAAACCTATGTCCCCAAACCCATGTCCCCTGTGTCAAACCTATGTCCCCCAACCAGGGCTTTCTTTTTATTTTTTTTTAATTGGAGGAAAATGTCTTTACAATGTGGTTTCTGCCATACAATGGAAATTGGTCATAATTATGAACATACATACGTACATGTGTGTGTATATTTATATCCATATCCATATATATATATATATATATATATCTCCCCTCTCTCTTGAGTCTCCCTCCTCTCCCCACATCTTACCCCTTTAGGTCATCAGAGAGTGACAGGCTGGACTCCCTGTGTTATATAGCAGCTTTCCACTAGCTATCAAATTTACACATGATAGCTGTTTCTCAATATGGCCCACCCTCTCCTTCCCCAGAAAGCAGATTCTTAACCACTGGACCACCAGGGAAGTGCCTTGCTGACATCTGGATCTCAGACTTCCAGCCCTCCAGAACCGTGAGACAATACATTTCTATTGTTTCAATCACTGTTTGTGGTACACTGTTTGGCAGCCCTGGCAAACTAATGGCTATCTCTGATTTTTCTCCTCCTATCTCTTCTCAACCCACTCACATCAGGTTTTGCCCCTACTTCTCTAAAAGCAATTACATCTAAGTTTTCAATGTCACCTACACTGTTGAATCCAGATGTCAGCGCTCAGTCTTTGCATTAAATGACTTATCAGCAGCAGGTGACACAGTTCTTGGTTCATCTTCCTTGACATGTTTCCTGTACTTACCTTCCAAGACACCACTTCTTTAGGTTTTCCTCCTATCACATCATTCACATGTTCTCAATTCTAACGCAGGTTGCTCCTCCGTTCTTTTTTCATTTAATATTTTTATAGTGATATGTAATATGCATGCAGAAAAGTAAGCAAAGCCTATATGCTTGGCTCAGTAAATAGTTGGAAAGTCTATGACTATATGATCACCACCTACACCAAATTATAGAATGTTCTAGAACTCCAGAAGCTCTTCACCTAATGAAAACCTCTTTCTCCTAATGAAAACCTCTCTCTCTCCCCCAAATGTACCAGCAGTCTTAAATTAATGGCAACAACTTCTTCCTTAAGAAACACATTTAAATCTCTACTATGATTGTGTATTTTTCTATTCTACTTGAAGTTCCATCAACTTTTGCTTTATGTATTGTGAAACTAAATCATTAGAACCAAAAGAAATTTAAATTTCCATATCATGTTGGTGAACTAAACCTACATTATTTTGAGGTCACTCGTTATTTCTAGTAATACTTTTAGCACTGAAGTCCGTTTTACCTGATAATAATTTAGTTATAACAACTTTCTTTTAGTTAGTATCTCCATCTTTTTTACTTTCAAATTTTCTAAATCTTTTCATTTTAGATATATCTCTTATAAGCATCACATGATGTTACAGGCAATTTAAGATCCAGTGTGATCATCTTTGTATTTTAACTTGAACGATCAGTACATTTACTCTAAGCCTAGGAAGTTTGGACCTACCATTTTTCACATTGTATTTGTTCCATCAGTTTTATGCTTCCTTTTCTCACCATTCTTGCATTCATATGGATTGGCAATATTTTCATTTCATTCCTTTACCCCTTCTGTGAGTGAAGAGATCTATTTCTTTAGGGTCTGTCTTCGTTTTCTCAGGCTGCTGAAGCTGGGAAGTCTAAGATCTAGGTGCTGGCCGGATTGTTGTCTAGGGAGAGCTCTCTCCTGGGGTTGCAGATGGTTCCTTCTCACGATGTCCTCACATGGCTTTTCCTGGGTGCATGTACATGTGTGTGTGGAAAAAGCGATTTCTTCTTCTTTCTAAAGGTGACTGATCCCATCATGAGGGCCCCACCCTCATGACCTAATCTAACTCTACTTCCTACAGGCTCATCTTCAATTATTATCACATTGGGGGGTTAGGGCTTCAACAAACTTAGTAGGAGAGGGACACAAACGTTCAGTTCATCACAGTGATGACTCTAGAAATTACAGCATGCACATTCAAATTCTGTTTTTTCCTTCTTTCTATGTTACATTATGGTTAGTTTCTTCTGATATATATACGGTAATTCACTAATTGTCTGGTGAGTCTAGTCTGGCCAAAGATATCCACTGAATTTTTAATGTTAATTATTAAACTTTTTTATTTTTGGAAGTTCCATGTAGCTCTTTTGCAGATCTTCTCTGTCATTTTTATAGATTCCTATTCTCTGTTAATATGTTTAACCTTGTCATTTAGTTCTTTAAACTAGGAAGCATAGTTTCTTTAGAATCTGTGCTTGCTAATTATCTGAATTATTTGTAGTCTATTTCTACACTTGATTTTTAATTATTTTTTAGCTGGGTTATCATTTACATTGTGTACATTGCCTTATTTCTTTGTGAGATTCTTTGTGTGCTGGACACTGCCTTTCAGAAATTTTTTATATAAAGTGAGTGAGGTTTCAAATGAATGTGCTCTTCTCCAGAGACCCATTTAGTTTGCTTCTTACAGATCCTTAGGGAAGAGGACCACTTTCAGCCAACCTCACAGTTGGAGGTAGACTGGCCCACCTAGGATGTGTGTGTATTCGTGATGCATATCTATGTAAAGATCCATCTGCTGTCACAATTCTTCAGGAAAGAGAGGAGGCTTTTTTGTCTTTACTCGTTTCCTACTCTCTTTAGTAGAAAAACAAACTTCTCCATAGACCCCTGTCATTGGATAACAGGGAGGCAGTTTGGTTTGGTTATACATTATCCTTACCTTGGGCTTCCCAGGTGGTGCTAGTGGTGAAGAACCCACCTGCCAATGCAGAAGATGTAAGATACGCAGGTTCAATCCCTGAGTCAAGAAGATCCCCTGGAGGAGGGCATGGCAACCCACTTCAGTATTCTTGCCTTGAGAATCTCATGGACAGAGGAGTCTGGTGGGCTACAGTCCAAAGGGTGGCAAAGAGTCAGGCATGACTGAAGTGACTTAGCACACACACTATCCATACCTTAGGGTTAACCTTTGGGAGTCTCAGCATGATGTGGGAAAAGACTCCTTTAAGACATCTCACCTGCAGTGGACTCTGGACACCTGTCTCCTCTGATCTTTAGGTCACTTAACCAAAGCCCAGGTTTGTAGTAACAGAAAAGTCCTGCAGGTTTTGGCATTTCAATAACACGTTTATCTTTCTAACTTCAGACTTTCTCACAGATTTTAGACTATCTTTGCAGGTCTTTAATACTCTTAAATTGGGGAAGGTGATTTTTTTCATAATTTTTTTTCATAATTTATGCAGCATTTTGTATTGTTTTCAGTAGAAGGGTTAGTCAGAACAACCAAGTTCACTTACTAGAAATACGAATCTCTTGTCTCCTTTACCTCTTGGTCTTTAAATGCCCCAGGCCCCCATCTCTAGATCACTCCTTATCTCTGTCTACACTCAGTCTCTCTGTGATCTTTTCCAGATTCGTGGTTTTAAACATTGATGTAATAACTGTATGTATATCTCCATATAGATATACAGATACTGCTATACACACACACACAAGTATATGTGTATATGTAAGTTTACTCTACATGTTCACTTGGATGTTATAGATCCCCAAACTGAACATAATTCCCTTCCCGCTACTCCTACTGCACCCCATAATCTTGAGGCATGCAGATGATTTGCTGGTCTCCAAACTGGTCATCCACTTACCTCCAGACTTTAGCCCACTTCCTCTTCCCTCCTGTCCAACGTAACACCTATTGCTTTCTTCAAAGTTCATTTCAGGAGCCATTTGCTCCAGGAATCTTTCCTTGACCATGTATCAGCCTGGTTTGGGTGTCCTTCCTATTTTTTTTCCCCAGAGCACACTATGCAAATATCTACCACTGCGTTTGTCAAACACACAGTGAAATCTCCTTCTTTACTGCCTATATGGACGAAGGTTTGTGACATTGTACAGGGGACAGGGATCAAGACCATCCCCAAGAAAAAGAAATGCAAAAAAGCAAAATGGCTATCTGAGGAGGCCTTACAAATAGCTGTGAAAAGAAGAGAAGTGAAACGCAAAGAGGAAAAGGAAAGATAAACCCATTTGAATCCAGAGTTCCAAGGACTAGCAAGGAGAGATAAAAAAAAAAAAAAAAGCCTTCCTCAGCCATCAATGCAAAGAAATAGAAGAAAAGAACAGAATGAGAAAAACTAGAGATCTCTTCAAGAAAATTAGATACCAAGGGAACATTTCATGCAAAGATGGGCTCAATAAAGGACAGAAATGGTATGGACCTAACAGAAGCAGAAGATATTAAGAAGAGGTGGCAAGAATACACAGAAGAACTGTACAAAAAAAGATCTTCATAACCCAGATAATCATGATGGTGTCATCACTAACCCAGAGCCAGACATCCTGGAATGCAAAGTCAAGTGGGCCTTAGGAAGCATCACTACGAACAAAGCTAGTGGAGGTGATGGAATTCCAGTTGAGCTATTTCAAATCCTGGAAGATGATGCTGTAAAAGTGTTGCACTCAATATGCCAGCAAATTTGGAAAACTCAGCAGTGACCACAGGACTGGAAAAGGTCAGTTTCCATTTCAATCCCAAAGAAAGGCAATGCCAAAGAATGCTCAAACTACTGCACAATTGCACTCATCTCACACACTAGTAAAGTAATGCTCAAAATTCTCCAAGCCAGGCTTCAGCAATACATGAACCGAGAACTTCCAGGTGTTCAAGCTGGATTTAGAAAAGGCAGAGGAACAAGAGATCAAATTGCCAACATTTCCACTGGATCAGGGAAAAAGCAAGAGAGTTCCAGAAAAACATCTACTTCTGCTTTATTGACTATGCCAAAGCCTTTGACTGTGTAGATCACAATAAACTGTGGAAAATTCTGAAAGAGATGGGAATACCAGACCACCTGACCTGCCTCTTGAGAAATCTGTATGCAGGTCAGGAAGCAACAGTTAGAACTGGACATGGAACAACAGACTGGTTCCAAATAGGAAAAGGAGTACGTCAAGGCTGTACATTGTCACCCTGCTTATTTAACTTCTATGCAGAGTACATCCTGAGAAATGCTGGGCTGGAAGAAGCACAGCTGGAATCAAGATTGCTGGGAGAAATATCAATAACCTCAGATATGCAGATGACACCACCCTTATAGCAGAAAGTGAAGAACTAAAGAGCCTCTTGATGAAAGTGAAAGAGGAGAGTGAAAAAGTTGGCTTAAAGCTCAACATTCAGAAAACTAAGATCATGGCATCAGGTCCCATCGCTTCATGGCAAATAGATAGGGAAACAGTGGCTGACTTTATTTTGGGGGGGCTCCAAAATCACTGCAGATGGTGACTGCAGCCATGAAATTAAAAGATGTTTCCTCCTTGGAAGGAAAGTTATGACCAACCTAGACAGCATATTAAAAAGCAGAGACATTACTTTGTCAGCAAAGGTCCATCTAGTCAAGGCTATGGTTTTTCCAGTAGTCATGCATGGATGTGAGAGTTGGATGATAAAGAAAGCTGAGCACCAAAGAATTGATGCTTTTGAACTGTGATGTTGGAGAAGACTCTTGAGAGTCCCTTGGACTCCAAGGAGATCCAACCAGTCCATCCTAAAGGAGATCAGTCCTGGGTGTTCATTGGAAGGACTGATATTGATGTTTGTCCACCTGATGAGAAGAGCTGACTCATTGGAAAAGACCCTGATGCTAGGAAAGATTGAGGGCAGGAGGAGAAGGGGACAACAGAGGATGAGATGGTTGGATGGCATCACCAACTCAATGGACATGAGTTTGGGTAAACTCCTGGAGTTGGTGATGACAGGGAGGCCTGGCGTGCTGCGGTTCATGGGGTCGCAAAGAGTCAGATACGACTGAGCGACTGAACTGAACTGATGGTCCCCAAATAACTGGTAAAAATCCTGGAGGAGCTAGGATATACTTGCTCTTTATTATTTCTCAAGTTCCAGCACTGTACTTAACACATAACAGGAATTCAACATGTATTTTTTAAAGGAATGGATGAATGAACCATATTAAAGAAGGTTTGAAAAATGATTTTTTTTAAAAAGCAGCTCTAAGAGTTTGTGATACAGCAATGCTATTTAGATATGTGTACAATCTCTCCAGGAGATTCCTTTGAAGCGGACAAATACAAAGCTGTTTGCAGATGTCTACAAGTATTTTTGTTTTTTATAGCATCCCCTTCTTCTATTACAAACCTCCACTAAGGTTTAATCTTTAGTGCAGAGAAAAAATAAAAGCCAAACCTAAGAAACAGCAGGGATCATAAATAGCTCTTTATACCTGGGCAGTAGGAAAGGTATTATTTGTGCCTTCCACTCTTCATCCTATCATTTTCCAAAGACAGACAATTGGACTGCCAAAGAGAGTAATTGCCATCCTTCCTCTGGCCCTTCGGATACTGTGAGGGGGTAAGATGGAGGCCTTGGGGGCTCATTTCCCCATCATCCCTTCTATCGACTCCAGTCCTGCCTCTGCTCGCATTCAAATGCAAGACCCAGTGGGCCACACTGATCATAAGACTTCCACCCAGTGCTCAAATACAAACATGTAGACTACAAACACTGATACAGGGCTTTTTTATGGTGAAGAATAAATACGTCCTTTACTACATGATGTTTCTCCAAGTTAAGTGAAGTTCCTCCAAATGCAACGTTCACGACTTAGAAAGAAAGGGTAAGAGTGTACGTGAAGGAAAAAGAGTTGAGACCCAGGTACCTGAAGGGAAATTGAATCTTGCCAGAAAGTGAGCACATCATTTCAGCCCTAAGGAGCAGCAATTCAGTGCTCTCCTCTGCTGCTTCCAAACTCTTTCGGTGTCAAGGATTTACATCCACTGGCTCTTTAGAGGCACTTCATCCTAGAAAAAGATTACCAACAAAAAAAGACAAAAGGAGAGCCAAAAGCAAATTTATTCCCTGTCAGCAGAAGCTCTCCTGTCAGCCAAAGTATCCCATCTAGCACCTTCGGTATATGCCTCAGAAGACTGGAAAATGTGATTCTATCAACTTACTTTGAGAATGAGTTGAATTGTATTCACCCGGCAAACCTGATTATCGGTGACTGTATCAGTCAGGCTAAGCTGCAGTCATAACTCAAAGGTTAACGTAACAAACATTAATTCTCACTCCCACCACACGTGTAATGCAGGTCACGGGCAGGGGAAGCTGGCATCGCTTTAGTACCTAGGCTGGCAGAGGATTTCTCTCCCCACATGCTTCACAGCCAGCAAGAAACACAGCTGCGCAAACTGCAGCAGGAAGTGGCAGACGTCCCTCCCACTCACGTCTCATTGGCCAAAGTCAGTCACGTGGCCACACCTCTCTTCAAAGGGGGTAAAGAAGTCCCATCCTACCATGTGCCTGGGGGGAGGGGAGAACTGAGATATTTCTGAATTACATTATTTTCAACCACAGTGGCCCTCCCCGTATTTTCACATGACCTACCCTAAGCCCTTCGCGTGAATACTCTCTTCAGCAGGCACCCATCAAAGCTGGAAATAGCTGTGGGAGGGAAGTGCACCCGTCAAAGCTGAAAAGCGATGACTTGTCTACAGCAGAGACAACCAAATAGGGACGCATCAGAGGGAGTCGACGCGCGAGAGCTGATGCTGAGCAAGGTCATCCTGCGAGTCTTCCCCAAGCAGGCTGTATGGCTCCAAGATGTACAGGGACGCCAACCAAGGCACTGTGTTAATTCAGGCCAAAGATAAAGCAAGTAAACCCAAAGTGCAAATTTGGGGGTACTTTGAACTGTCTAGATAAATTATCTTCCATGCTCAGGCACTCAGTCATGTCTGACTCTTTGTAATGTATGGACTGTAGCCCAACAGGCTCCTCTGTCCATGGAATTCTCCAGGCAAAATTACTGGAGTGAGTTGCCATTCCCTTCTCCAGGGGATCTTCCCAACCCAGGGATCGAACCCGAGTCTCCTGCACTGCAGGCAGATTCTTTACCAGCCCCTAGGGAAGCCCATAAGCTATAAAAGAGGAGAAGGCTGCATTGAAAACTAAAAAAGTGATAAAGCGATCTGGAAGGGAAGATCACCATGTAGAGGAAAGACTTGAACACATGCAGCCAAGAGAGGGCTAGAGCTGGAGGGAGAGAGACATCAGCAGTGGGAGAGAAATGAAGGAGGAAGAGCAGAAAGCAGGGGAGTTTCCCTGGGTTACGAAACGGGAAAGAAGCCAAGACATTCAAAGGGGATGGAGGGATAACTTCTGCTGTGCAAGGTGCCTTACGAGCCTCCCCTCACAAAGCCTCCTCTGAGCCATCAATGTTTTTCACTATATAACTGTATTTAGAAGGAATTGATGATGTAATCAAATTGACCCATGGGTCACCCACGGAGACCTAAGCTTTTCCAGGTTATCTTGTAACAGCAGCACGGGTAAAATAAGAGAGAAACACAGGTGCAGGAAATCCAATTCTGTTGAAGAAGAGGAAAGAAAGCAAAAGTGTTAGTCACTCAGTCATGTCGGACTCTTTGTGACCCCAAGGACTATAGCCCACCAGTCTATGGAATTTTCCAGACAAGAATACTGGAGTGGGTAGCTATTCCCTTCTCCAGGGGATATTCCCAATGCAGGGACTGAATCCTGGTCTCCTGCATTGCAGGCAGTTTCTTTACTATCTGAGCTACCAGGGAAGAAGAGTGATGTAATGGGATGATTTTTCAGAGCCCTTGGGATGGAATGAATGTATTTGCATATGGAAGGATGTGAATCTTTGGAGGTTGGAGGGAAGACTGTGACAGACACACCCCAAGGTAACTCCCAAAGAGTCACACCCAGGTATATCCCCTGCCCCCTAAGTGTGTGTTGAATCTGTGACATGCTTCTTCCCTGTAACTCCTCTGCTTCTGTAATGTTATATAAGACTCCATCTTAGCAGACTGTACTGAGAAAGATTCCTGCTGGCCTTGAACATGTAAGCCACTATGTTGTGAGGGGGCCACATGACCAGGAACTCTGGGAGCCTCAGGGACCTGAGGGTGGCCCCTGGCTGACCGCTAGCAAGAAAGCGGGAACCTCAGCACTATGACCACAAAGAACAAAATTCTGCCAGTATCTTCATGCTGGGAGAAGATCCTGGGCTCTAGAAAGGAAGAGCACCCAGGCTTGATGAGAGGACTCGGCTAAGCCATGCCTAAACTACTGACTGATGGAGCTGTGAAATAGTAACTGTGTGTTGTTTTACGTTCCTAAGTCCGTCATCACTTGTTATGCAGCAATAGTAAACCAATATGAGAAAGTGAAAGTCGTGTCCGACTCTCTGTGACCCCATGGACTATACAGTCCATGGAATTCTCCAGGCCAGAATACTGGAGTGGGTAGCCTCTCCTCTCTCCAGGAGATCTTCCCAACCCAGGGATCAAACCCAGGTCTCCCACATTACGGGCGGGTTGTTTACCAGCTAAGCCACAAGGAAAGCCCAAGAATACTGGAGTGGGTAGCCTATCCCTTCTCCAGCAGATCTTCCCGACCCAGGAATCGAACCACAGTCTCCTGCATTGCAGGCGGATTCTTTACCAGCTGAGCTATGACGGAAGCCTAATGTGAGAGGTAAGCATCAAAAACAGAACATGATCTCATCAAGTGTGAAGAAAAAGGCTCTCCAGGCAGAAGAAATAGAGCAGGGGCATGGAAAATCCTGGCTGGTTTGGGCGACTGTGAGTGTAAGCAGATAGGGTACGGGGTCCCTGAGGAAAGAGAACCAGGCATGGCTTTCTTCACATAACAGAAGCCATTTCTGATCCAAGAAGCCATTTCTGATCCAAGCTATGTTGTAAACTAAGCTTGGCCACAATGGTTTTCCTTGAAGAGGTTTCAGTAATTAATGGTCTTAAGAGAGCAAAAGAATGTGGGAATGCTGCCCGCTATTAGACAAGAGAAGTAACCATAGAGAAGATAAGGTATTTGATGTAAAGACTCCCAGTTCTCTTTTAATGATATTAACCTCACACTCTCGATGACCAGATCAACTGGGACCTAAGGAACGATGACGTTGACCTTTTCTGACCCTTTAGACATCAGTCAGCTAAAGCTTGGATTCTGTCAACTGCCCAAGCCCCTTCGTGAACACACATGTACCCTTGCTTTAAAATGCCTTCAATTTTGCTGTTCAGGGAGACACTGCTCTGGGAAAGAACCCCAGGGTTCTCCTTACTTGCTGCAAGTAGTAAATCCTTCTTTCTCCCAATCTTTGGCTTGATTGTATCTTCTGGCTCTACACCCACCAAGAGGTAAACCTAGTTTTTAGGTAACATGAATAGTTAGGAGTAGCTTGTCTAGAGGAAGGCCAACAGAAAGAATGGGGCACAGTGAGTGGGCTACAAGAGAGGGTTACGGACAAGACTGTGAAGAAGCTGCTCTTTTTGCCAAAGTGGGTGTTAGGCTTTATTATCAGGTTATAGGGTGCTCTGAAAAGATATTTTTTAACTCTGTTTTCAGATTTTTAGGAAATCTAAACCTGAAACAAAAGACAAATATGGATCACAGCTACCCCAATTCCATCACAGCTGACTCAGCCTGCTGCCATAGTCCACAGAGTCACTATTCAGTGGAGCAACGAAACATGATCCACAATGGGTCCAAGCTCCTCCAAGGTAGACAGCAATTTCTTGTTTCTGAGCCCAACATCTAAAATTTACTTACTTTCTTTCATTTAATATACATTTATTGAATAACTATTATATGAATCCAGCACTTTTACAGATGCTGGGGGCACAACTGTGATTCTATTAATTCTATTAAGTGATATTATTAACAGTAATCAGTGCTTTGGCTTCTAAGTATCAATTTTTCACTCTAAGCTTTGATAGTTTTTAAGTGCTTTTACACAGAAATTCAAATTTATGATGATGCCCACATTCACGCTTTAAGTGAAATGTACTTCTCTGTGGACAAACATGTTTTTTATCACATGACACCTCCACACCATGCAGCCCCACCACAGCTGATTGGACCTAGTGTAAGCTCTTGGTTCAAAAGTAGCCAATTCAGGGACTCCCCCCGTGGTCCAGTGGTTAAGACTCCACACTCCCAATGAAGGGGGCCTGGATTCCATTCCTGGGCAGGGAGCTAGATCCCACCGACCACAACTAAGAGTTTATGCCACAGGTAAAGATTCCACATGCTGCAATGAAGGTTGAAGTTCCTGCGTGTTACAACTAAGACCAGGCACAGCCAAATAAATAAAATATTTTTTAAAAAAGAGTAAACAATTCATTGGTCACCAATGACAAATGAGCCAGCATTCCCACAAGTTGGACCAAACAGATTATCTCAGGAATTTTAGCTTCAGTTCAGTTGCTCAGTCATGTCCAACTCTTTGAGAACCAATGAACCACAGCACGCCAGGCCTCCCTGTCCATCACCAACATCCTCTGTCGTCCCCTTCTCCTTCTGCCTTCAATCCTTCCCAACATCAGGGTCTTTTCAAATGAGTCAGCTCTTCACATCAGGTGGCCAAAATATTGGAGTTCAGCTTCAACATCAGTCCTTCCAATGAACACCCAGGGCTGATCTCCTTTAGGATGGACTGGTTGGATCCCCTTGCAGTCCAAGGGACTCTCAGGAGTCTTCTCCAACACCACAGTTCAAAAGCATCAATTCTTCGGTGCTCAGCCTTCTTTATAGTCCAACTCTCACATCCATACATGACTACTGGGAAAACCATAGCTTTGACAAGACCATCCCCCAGAAAAAAAAAATGCAAAAAAGCAAAATGGCTGTCTGAGGAGGCCTTACAAAAGCTGTGAAAAGAAAAGAAGCGAAAAGCAAAGGAGAAAAGGAAAGATATACCCATTTTAATGCAGAGTTCCAAAGAATAGCAAAGAGAGATAAGAAAGCTTTCCTCAATGCAAAGAAATAGAGAAAAACAATAGAATGGGAAAGACTAGAGATCTCTCGAAGAAAATTAGAGATACCAAGGGAACATTTCATGCAAAGATGGGCACAATAAAGGACAGAAATGGTATGGACCTAACAGAAGCTGAAGATATTAAAAAGAGGCGGCAAGAATACACAGAAGAACTATACAAAAAAGATCTTCACAACTCAGATAATCACGATGGTATGATCACTCACCTAGAGCCAGACATCCTGGAATTTTAGCTTAGAAAGAAACAAAGAGAGAGAGAGAGAAAGGAATGAGCCCATTAACACAGAGAGATGAAACTAAAAAATGAATGTGAAATGGACTCACAACAAGGGTGACCACATAATTTATCATCCAAACTCAGACACTTTTGAGAATGAAAGAGGGAACAAAAAATTATTCAAATTAGGCAATCATAATAACTGCAAATTATAAAAGTGTTATCAAAAACAGAGTTATAAGGGTATACCACACAGTAAGTTACAAAACCACCATAGTAAGAACATTCAGAATGTCCCTGGGACAGTCTTGGATCTAAGCCTGATGATCTGAGACAGCTGATGGGATAATAGTAGAAATAAGGTACACAATAAACATAATGCTCTTGAGTCATCCCAAAACCATTTCCCACTCGCTGGTTCTGTGGGCAAATCATCAACAAAGACAGTTCCTGGTGCCAAAAAGTTTGGAGACTGCTGCTCTAAACCACACAGGGCCTTCCTCTGGCACCCCAGGTGGGTTTAATTCTATCTAACCCCCAGGGAACAGACCTTGGCTAGTCATCCACCAAAGGGATTTCCTTTTCCTCAGGGGCACAGTTTTCCTTGTGAAAAAGTGACTGACTTCTAGCCAATGGATTGGGAGCAAAAATGAAGTTCACCCCCTTCAGGCCTAGCCCATAAAGCCTCCCATGTGTTCCTCAAAGTTGAAAAGTTTTTCAATAACTGAATTAAATATCATTCTGAAATTTTTAAGTTCAGTTCAGTTGCTCAGTCGTGTCCAACTCTTTGCAACCCCAAGAACTGCAGTACACCAGGTCTCCCTGTCCATCGCCAATTCCCGGAGTTCACCCAAATCCATGTCCATTGAGTCGGCGATACCATCCAACCATCTCATCCTCTTTTGTCCCCTTCTCCTGCTGCCCTCCGTCTTTCCCAACATCAGGGTCTTTTCAAATGAGTCAGCTCTTCGCATCAGGTGGCCAAAGTATTGGAGTTTCAGCTTCAACATCAGTCCTTCCAATGAACACTCAGGACTGATCTCCTTTAGGATGGATTGGTTGGATCCCCTTGCAGTCCAAGGGACTCTTCAAGAGTTTTCTCCAACACCACAGTTCAAAAGCATCAATTTTTTGGTGCTCAGCTTTCTTTATAGTCCAACTCTCACATCCATACATGACTACTGGAAAAACCATAGCCATGACTAGATGGACCTTTGCTGACAAAGTAACGTCTCTGCTTTTTAATATGCTGTCTAGGTTGGTCATAACTTTCCTTCCAAGGAGTAAGCATCTTTTAATTTCATTCTGAAATTTTTAATAATTATAATTCATTAATTGAATTAGAAATTTAGCTTGATAGCATTAGCCATGTATCAAGTGGTCAAAAGCCACATGTGGCTAGTGATAGTCTATTGGACAGTAAGGGTCTCTACTTGACAAATTCATTAGATGTTCTCCCCCAGATCCTTCACTTTGCTTTGACTGTGATGTTGGGGAAAAGAAATAGGGGCTGAATTTCCTATTTAATTCTTTCAATTCTCCTAGTGTTTCTTTGGCAGTGCAGAACTGAGCCCAAGTGGCTGGTGCTAATTTTTTTTCCCATACCACACGGCTTGCAGTCAGTTCCCTGACCATGGATTGAACCTATGTCCTCGGCAGTGAAAACATGGAGTCCTAACCACTGGACCACCAAGGGAATTTCCTCTGGTGTTAAATTTCGATCACTGCCCTAAGTATTCAGATCAAAGAATGTAATAAAATCTAGAATAAATTCTAGATCCCTTTTTGTCTATCAATATCTATACCAATACTCTATTGTGACTGTTGTCTCTTGGTGTAATTAATTAGAAGAAAAGAACAATCATCATTAAAGGCATGCTGGGCTTCCCTGGTAGCTCAGTGATGAAGAATCTGCATGCCAATGCAAGAGACACGGGTTCCATTCCTGATCCAGAAGATCCCACATGCTGTGGAGCAACTAAACCCATGTGCCACAAGTACTAAGCCTGTGCTCTAGAGCCCGGAAGCTGTACCTACCGCATGCCCTAGACCCAGTGCTCCTCGACATGAGAGAGGCCAGCACAGTGAGAAGCCCGCATACCTCAGCTGGGGAGTATTCCCCTCTCACCACAACTAGAGCCAAGCCCAAGCAGCAACAAAGACCAAGCACAGCCAAAAATAAAAAATAAACGATTTTTTAGAGGATATGCCACGTAAGGGGCTTCCCTGGTGGCTCATATGGTAAAGACTTTGCCTGCAATGCAGAAGACCCAGGTTCAATCCCTGGCTCAGGAAGATGCCCTGGAGAAGGGAATGGCTATCCACTCCAGTATTGTTGCCTGAAAAATCCCATGGACAGAGGAGCCTGGAGAGCTACAGTCCATGGGTCACAAAGAGTCAGACACAACTGAATGACTAGCACACACACACAAGCCACATAATGTAGTGAAAGGGTGAGCTCACTAGAAGGTAAAAGAACTAAGTCTCAATGTCCCCTATAGTACTCAGTCACTCAGTTATGTCTTACTCTTTGCAACCTCCATGGACTGTAGCTCTCCAGGCTCCTCTGTCCATGGGATTTCTCATCTCCTGCATTGGCAGGAGGATTCTTTACCACTGAGTCACTTGGGGAACCCTCGATGTCCCCTATGCAGCCTACCATTTACACTCAGCTTCAAATCACTGCCCTATCTGAGATGCTGGAGTTATCTCCTCCACCTACAGCACGATAATAACCTTCGACAGTAGAGAGCGCTGTAGGAACCCTGGGATAAGAGCATCCTTTCCTGCTGTTGCTTCTTGCTCTTGCAACGTGGGGCTGGAATGCGTGACACCAAATGGAGCTCTCCCCTAGCAAACGTAAGTGGGAGCTCTGCAGATGGAATCCCAGTGAGTTCCAGGGTGTTCCAGCTAGCTTCCCAGAAGTGTTAAAGGAGACTTCAGCTGCATTCCTGCCCAGCAAGTGGATTCCCAGTGAGTGGCGTGGGTGCCCCCGCTGGTTTCCTTGCAGTGAGTTCAGCAGCACCCTCCATAGGTAGCTTCCCAGAAAATATCATCAGCATCCCAGCAGTTAGTTTCCTGCCGGTCTAGGGCGGTTGGCTCCCCACTGTGGGTATTTCCGGTTTATCAGCCTCAGCCCGTAGCCCATAGCTCCAGAGCCGATTATAGACCAGTGTGGCCCAGGCAACCTGGTGAAATTCTCTTGCATTCAGAGGGTTATAGCCACATCCTCTCCAATGAGGTCTGAGTCCCTCTCCCCTTCTAAGTTAGTCCTTCTCTGGGTATTGTCCCAGAGCCCAAGAGTTATTTTAGAGTTCTTTGCTATCCCCCTTACTAAAATTGCAGTAAATGATTCTTTATATGAAACTTCCTTTTTCAAATTACTATTTGGCTTCCATCTTCTAAGCAGCCCCAACTGATACACCTCCTTTGCCGTTCCTTGCCCATGTGATTTTGGGTAAGACACCTCACTTCTCCAGACTCTGTGAGGCTATTCTAGAAAATAGGAATATGAGATTAGCTCCACATCAGATGGATACTGCCACAATCCTTGAGGATTCCTGAAATGCCTCTTGATACCTATTAAGAAGCAACATTTTCAAGCAATTATAACAACCACCGATTTTTTGGTTAGAGAGAGAAAACACAAAAACGATTACAGTTCAGGTTTTGTTATAACCTGTGGAAGTTGGGAAATGTCTTGCTAAAGTAAGTGGTGAATGAAATTCTGCTACAGTCCCATTTGCAAACCCACTGGTAGCTTTTTCCCCACATTTAAGATTGTTGAATGGCATTTCTGCCAGTGTGGGTCTCCAGGGACCATGAGTAGCGTGTGTAAGAGGAGCCTCGTGCAAGACTACAGCTATTTTGAGTTTTCCTGTGCTACCAGGGGGCTTAGCAAAGCAGGTGTCTTCAATTATTCATGCTGACTTCCCTGCAAGACAAATCTTATTCAGGCTCTTAACCTGCCCACCTGGAAGCCCAGTGTTGCGGAAACTCTTTGTGAAGGCAACATGGTATTCTCTAGGCTGAGGGCCTGCTTGGTCCTCAGGTCTCAGGCCTAGGGGGCTCTGCTTTATGGAAATTTCAAACAGAAATTTTCCTAGGGTAAAAACATTATTAAGCTTTCAAAAATAGGAGTCATTAGATGCAGAAATTACACTAGAATCAGATGCAGAAATCACAAGTCCTGATCCTTAGTGTACAGACTGTAGAGAAAGAAAAGCAGATGATACAATGGGATGGGCTTAGGGAGCATGGGTTTGAGCACTTAAAAGAAACCAGTAAATAAAAGCATCTCTGCAGGGAATTCCTTGGTGGTACAAGGGTTAGGACTCTGCATGCTTTCTCTGCTGAGGAACTGGGTTCAGTTCCTGGTCAGGAAACTAAGATGGTACAAGCCATGTGGGTGTGGCACAGTCAAAAAAGAAAACAAAAACAACAAGAAAAGTCCTGCTGTTAAAATAAGAGAGAAAAAGAGAGGGAGATTCAAATCAGAAAACCTGAGAGCACTAGGACATCAAACCCAATCCAAATTTGTTTTCAGTACAGTTGACCTTTGAACAATGCAAGGGTTAGGGTCGCCGACACCCCATGCGATCAAAAATCCATGAATAATTTTGACTTTTGACTGGAACCTATATTGTAACTTATGTGTATTGTATACTGTACTCTTGCAATAAAGTAAGCTAGAGAAAAGAAAATGGAAAATCATACGTAAGATCCATTTACAGGACTGTACCATATTTATGGATGTCATAACCCTACATCACCATTTACAGGAAGAACTGTCTGTCAGTACCTACACAAATGTTGTCTTATATGATACAAACTGTGGATGTTATACATATTACTAACACCGGACATCAAAAATTAAAAGATGATGAGAAAAAGAAACTCATATTTATTTGTAGGTATTCACACATTGATAACAGCAATTAGAAGCAATGATAAGCAGCAGTAATAGAACCGCTTCATGGTTGTCTGGCCTATACACCAACGAGCCAACTGTTACAAAACTTTATGGCATATAATATTACCGTCATATTCATAATACACTATTGAAAACATTGTTGCTTTTTTGAAAACCACTTACCTGATAGGCTGATACAAATTTTCTCCAATTATGAGAGAGAGAAGGGGGAAGGAAAAGGAGGAAAGGGAGAAAGGAAAGAAACCGCACTTGTGGCATTCTCAAAGAAATCTTGACTTATATTTTGTTTGGGGAGTTATTTGTTCCACTCAGTGATCAGAGGAACGCCAGTGACTCGGAGAGTTTTCAAGCCGTGAGTCACTCAGTTTTCCATTTCAATGGTGACCTTGCCCCCTCCTCAGTGTCTGTGTTTTTCATGCACAATTTATTATTCCAGTCAGAAAGCTTTCTCAGAAAGGTGGCTTCAAAAGGCAATGAGAAGCACTTTTCATGATTCAATGTCAAAGTGATTTTTTTCTCTTCTTTTACCTTTTACTTTATTAGATCCCAAATTACAAAAGCTAGGCATGTAACAAGTTGTAAAATGCAAATATGGGTGTTCTAAGTTAATTATCTCCCCACCAGTCCCCTAGTCTCCAGGGGAGATGGCTTTAAGATACATTTTTAAAGTAGAAAAGACAGAATTTGCTAATAGATGAAATTAAAAGGTGAGGGACTAAGAGGGCTCTCGTCAAAGTTGTGCCATTTCCTGAGATGAGAAAACAGCAGGGGAGATCAGTTGAGAGGAGGAGCAGGGATCCAGAGCTCCAGTGTGGCCACAGAGAACTTGTAAGGCATTCAAGGAGGAGAAGGGGCCGACAGAGGAGGAGATGGTTGGCTGGCACCACCGATTCAACGCACGAGTCTGAGCAAACTCTGGGAGATAGTGAAGGACAGGGAAGCTCGGCATATTGCAGTCCATGGGGTCACAAAGAGTCAGACATGCTTAGCGACTGAACAACAACAAGGCATTCAACTGAATATTCAGAGTAGGCATTATTATCAGTCTGCTCTAAACAAAGAGGCTCAAACTGGAAGTTCCACTTGGGAGTCACTGGCATGTAAAATGCACCTAAAGCAGTGTGTCTGGCCAGAGAAGAGAGCAGGCGAGCACGTCCTGGGAATGATTCTAAGCACAATGGCCCGGGAACTTCACCATGCACAGCCATTATTCTTGGTTTCTAGTAACTAGTCTGTGTCCGATGCTAGGCCTTTTTGGTTTATTTGATTTTGGTTTTACATTTTTTGTTTTTTTTAGAATTAGCTGTTCAAAATTTTATCAAATAGCTTTCTAGGAATTAAGAACATGGTCACAGTTTGTTGGTATAATGAATTATGTTAACAGATTTCTTAATATTGAAACTTCCTTGTACTGATAGAAAAAAAAAAAATCTTATTTTTTCCTAAGTATAGTTGATTTACAATGTTGTGCCAGACTCTGCTGTACAGCAAAGTGACTCAGTTATACACACATAGATGTTCTTTTTTTATATTTTTTCCATTATGGTTAATCACAGGCTATTGAATATATTAATAGTTTCCTGTGCTTATTTATTTTTGATATATTATTCTTTTATGTGTTGTTAGAACTGGTTTATAATTTAGCACTCTAGATGGAAGTTTTACATCTATTAATAGAGTCATAAGTGAAACTGACTTGTAGTTTTCTCCCATGTTATTTTTCTAAGCTGTTGTCATTAGCTTGCACCAGCTTTATAAACTGAAAAGAAAACTCCTATTATCTAGAAGAGTCCTGTTAACTATATACACACACACACAAGTATATTTCAAGGGTAAACCCATCTGAGCCTGGTGCCTTTTACTAAAGCTTCCAGTTTATCCTGTATTATTGGTCCCTTTCAGTTTTCTGTCTCTTCTTCAATCAAAGTTAGTAATGCATGTTTTCACAGAAAATTGTCCATTTGATATACATTCTTAATGTATTTCTATAAAGCCATATGTAACATTCTCTTACACGTCTAGAAATATTTTTCTATGCTTTGGTCATAGCCACTTTCTAATATCATCTCTCCCTCTCCTCCTCTTCACCCCCAACACACAAGGAGCTTCCCATTTTGTTTTTTTAGTTTTAATAATGCCTATTATTTTTCTTCTCTATTTCCTAAATATTAGACCCCTCATTTTCTTCTAGCTTATTCTGCTATCATTTTCTACTTTCCTGAAAAGTTAATTCATTTATTTTTTAATCTTTAAGTTATAAAAGCATCTAAGGACAACGTGTTTTCCTCTCTGCATATCTTTAGCTGTATCCCATATATTTTGTTCTCTTTTCTGTCCATTTGTAAGTACTCTGTCATACTGATTTTATTTTCTCTTTGAATCAAGAGTTAGTCAGAAGAGTGCGTCTTAGTTTCAATGGGTTAGTTCTTTCTACCATACAGATAACATGTTTTGTCATAAAAATAAGTGTCAAAGCTATGGACACCCATAGGGAAAGTGAAGTGAAGTCGCTCAGTCGTGCCCGACTCTTTGCAACCCCATGGACTGTAGGCCACCAGGCTCCTCTATCCATGGGATTTCCCAGGCAAGAATACTGGAGTGGGTTGCCATTTCCTTCTCCAGGGGATCTTCCCGACCCAGGGATCGAACCCAGGTCTTCCGCATTGCAGGCAGACGCTTTACCCTCTGAGCCCCCAGGGAAGCCCATGGACACCCATGGTGACAAGTATAATGAGAACTTCCAGGGATTAACAAGGGAGAGCTTCCAGGGATTCATAATATGTGGTCATTTGGGATCAAACATAGCTCTCTTCAGGCTTCCCCCATCAGTGGTAAAGAATCCGCCCGCCAATGCAGGAGACGTGGGTCCGATCTCTCAAGTCGGGAAGATCCCCTGGGGAAGGAAATGGCAACCGACTCAAACATTCTTGCCTGGAAAATCCCATGGACAGAGGGGTCTAGTGGGCTACAGTCCATCTGGGTCACAAAACGTCAGACACAACTTAGAGGCTAAACAACAACAACAAATAGCTCTGATCAACCTAACGCCACTCTTTACCAGCTATGGCTTTCCAGACAAATAATCTCACTGAGTCGCAGGTTCCCATCTATAAAATGGGGGTGGGGGTGATAATGACATCCCGCCACCGCCTAACAGGGTGGTTTGGCACTCAAATAAGGAAGCGGCTGCTGTCACCCTTCAGCAGCGGCAGCTTTCCCTGCATGTTAATGTTTAAGCTTTAAGCTAAGTCCTTAGGATATGCAATGGAAGTGAGTGATTTTAATTTCTGCTGTCCCCACAAGAGAATAACAACTAGAGCTAATTCGTGGGTACAAGAAAGCACCAGAGGGGTTCCCTGAAATAATCAAAGTTGTTGATGATGAAAAAGACAGGACTTGAAGAGAGTTAGGGGCAAGAGCCAATGGAAGGTGAACGGCAGTGTCGAGATAAATTCACTCTCTGACCAGTGACACCTGAGTATTTGGGTCACACTCTTAACTGACACAGCAGAGTCTACTGACCCAGACCGTGGGTGCTCAAGAAAGCCTGGGATGGAGCCTTGCCACACTACTTACTGACAGTGGGACCAAGAAGAGCTGCCTGCTATCGCTGGGCCATGTTTTTCTCATCTGCAAGTTAGAATGGCATGTACACAGTATTGATATTTAGAACAGTGCTTGGCACAAAGTACATACTCACATCAATGTTAATAATTATTAACAAATCATTCATGAAATTACCTCTTGAATATCCCTGTACTACAGTAAGATATGTATATGAAAGTGCTGTGTGAGTTACTTTTTGTTATTATTTCCTTCACGGAAAACCCATCAATCATCCTAAACTTTAAAAAAAAAAAAAAAAACAGAAATATATGGAATTTAAAAGTGGAACCAAGATGAGGGAAAATTATTTTTCCAAGCTACAAAGATAAAATCTCATCTTGATACTGAAATGTTGCAGGGGGAGAAAGAAAGAAAATTGATACATAAAGATTCTTATCCCTTTACTCCTTCTAGCTTCTATAACAATGGACGTTCAGTGGTTAGGAAACCGGAATATGTGTCTGAGCCTGGGAAGAACGCAATAGCGTCTCCAGAGACTGGCGGGAACTGCGCTCCAAAGCACCAAAAGAAAAATGCCAGTTCACAGTGCGCTACATTCCCCTCTTCAAGGATACCCACTGCCAGGATGAAGAGGATAGAGTGCGAGCAGGGCAGGCTCTGGAACCCAGTGCCTGCTTCACAGAACCCTCCTGCTCAAACGCTGAACATCCCCCACCCCTGTACCTTCAGTGTTTTCGCTTCCCTCCAGTGCTGGCTGCAGACTCTCCAGACTCAGCCAATCCTGAGCTGGCAGGAATCATATCATTTATTTTCAATCACTTAAAAATACTCCAATGTGTCACCATCAGCAATGAGCAGCAGGGGCTGCAGGCTTTGGAGCCAGGCAACATTCCAGGTGGCTGGCAGTTCCTCCTCACATTGCTCTGAGTCAGGATTCCATGTGCTCTCTCTTTGCCCAGTTCTGCATTTACTCCCACTTGCACTCTCTCTTGTCTCCATACTCACGCACACGTTTGCATGCACACACACTCATACCTATGTGCATATCCACACCATCACATAACTCACACACTCATCTTTACATGCTTATGCACAAACTCACATGCTTATACACACTCGTTTACACACATGTACATGCATGTGCACACATGACCTCACAACAGCAGCTTCCACGGTGCTCTGGCCCTGTGAGAGGCATGGTGGGTCCTATTATTAAGGAAGTCCATATTTATCTAGGAGCCGGGGGCAGGGAAAGAGGTCTGCATTGTTTATAAGGAAGGCAAGTACAGACTGTTCACCTTTCAGTACATTATCTATATATCTCAAGGTGCTGCTGTTAAATGGGTTCCTCCAGCTTCATTTCATCACAGCTGCAACAAACATCATGTCAACATATTACATTCAAAATGTTTGCAAAGGTGCCACTTTTGGAACACAGCTCAGGGAGAGACGATTTGCTCCCCAACCTTGCTCCCAGAACCCCAGACATATTTCTGGGGCAGTTAATAGCACCTGTTTCTGTTCTGGCAGGTGGCAGCAATTATATCATCCTAATTTAGGATTTGCCAACATGCACTGCCGGTGGTCAAGATAGAGCTGGGAAAAGTGATTAATTTTATACCATGATTGTCATTGCTAAATGATGGCTATGAATTCTGGCTTCTCCTCCCATCAAGACATGCAGCGCGTATCCTTTGCCCTTGAATCTGGGCTACAGGGATATCTTTCCTGATCCAGCAGAATGGGGCATGAGAGATGCCATGCCAGCTCCAGGTCTAGGCCCTAAAGAGCCTGGCAGCTTTCTCTTTTGCTCTCCTGGAGTTCTCAACCACCAGCTAAGGTGGGCCACCCTGCTGGAGAGACCACAGAGAAAGGTACCCGGCCAGCCCCAACATGTCCTAGTCAGCACAACAGAGGCACCAGATGTGTAAGTAAAGCAATTGTGTCTCTGCCCAGCCAAGCTTCAAGTGCCTGTAGCCATGTGAGTGACCCCAGCCCCTGCCACCTGGAGCAGCAATGAGCTGTCCCCACTGAGCCTTGTCCTGATTGTAGAATCCTATGTTTTAAGTCACTAACTTTTGAGTGGTTTGTTACGTGGCATTAGGTAGCTAATATATAAAATGCCTACGGAGACTACTGAGGGTCTGCAACTGAAGAATGAGTGCACAAATTAACCTCTGTCCTACGTGATCCACTATGGTGACACCTTATATCTTAAGCCACTTGTAAATATTTTAGAAGATATACATGCTGCTGCTGCTGCTAAGTCACTTCAGTCGTGTCCAACTCTGTGCGACCCCATAGACAGCAGCCCACCAAGCTCCGCCGTCCCTGGGATTCTCCAGGCAAGAACACTGGAGTGGGTTGCCATATACTCCTCTACAAATCTGATGTATTTATTCCAATCTTATAGCTCAAGAAACTGATGCAAAGACCAACCCAGGGTCATATGTCAAGAAAATAACAGAACCAACCACTGGACAACCCAGATCTCATTCCAAAGCCTATGTTCCTTCTAATAGAGCCCACATCTCTTACTCATGTGATGCTTTTGGTACCTAGGAGCCCAATGGCATTCCTAATATATGAATTAAGTGGGTAGTCAGTCCTGGATGAAAGAAACCATTGAGTAAACAGATGCTTTCCAAAATCCCCCGGGAAACCCTCCGAGGCAGTGGCGGCGTCTGCTTTGTGACTGCAGAGCCCAGTGCCGTGCCCCAGGCACCACTTCCAGCAAGAGCCAACCGTAAGCATTTGGTTATCTGGCCTCTGTGTGTAAGCCTGATCTTTTACCAGCTATTACAATGTGAGCGGGTTTTGGATTCTCTGGTTTCTTTGTTTCACTTTCGTGGAGCACACTCTGGGTTTTAAGTAGTCTGAAGTTCTCCAAAATTGATTAATACTTTTCCCCATCATTTCATGGTGAAAATAAAAAAGGAATAGCAGTCTTGCAATAAATGTATCCCGAAAATATAAAGGGGAGAGAGAGAAAGAATGGGAGAGAATGAGAAGTAGAATCTGGAAGATGAACTGACAAACTGTGCCTCCTCGAAGATGAAAGCCAGATGATCCTTTAATAAGCACTTAGAAAAGCACTTCTGGGAGGCGTCTTTCACCTTCAGCATCCCAGGAGAAGCTTCTTGAGGCAAAACTCCAGCCCCCGAGACTGGCCCCCCTGACCGACATGCACCTGGCCTGCCACTAGAGGCAAGGTCAGGCATCTACAGACCACGCCTCTGGAGGATCTGCTAGGCCGAGGAGCCATCATTCTTTATTTCCAGAGCACTTTGCCTGGGGAACACATGTGGACATTTGGATGGCCTCACAGTCTCGCAACCAGTGAGCCTTCCCACCAGCTGCCTTCCCAAAACATCACACTGAAAGTTTCAGTCCTTAGCCAAACCCTGAAAACACCATGTTTCTATGTGCCCAAATGCCCTGGTATCTAAATATGAAAAAGGTGAAGTGAAAAACCCTTTAGAATTGCAGTGCAGACAATGGGATGTTCTCTGACAGATTTGATTCCTGAATTCCAGGGTTCTGAGACACTGCCCTCCCTGGGGGGGGGGGGGAGTGTCTTTTCTTCCAGTGACTTCTTCCCTGCGACTCTCTCACCTCACATAAAACCTTCCAAGCTGGAGGCAGGATTTGGATTAACACCTGCTCCCACTTGATTTATAATATTTCATCTCAAACCCCATTGATCTAGCTAGCATTGATAAAGCTTCTGAGCTTTGTATTGGTTCCTGAGATTAGTTTTGAATCATGCATTCATACCCTCAATCATTTTAAAAGCCCTAACTGCAGGCTCAGGGATAAATTCTATGCTGTTCTATAAATTTATCACCAGCTTAATTTGGAATCTGTACTTGTCTCCACCTGAGTTACCTGGACCTCTAGTTAGATACCAAAGTCCAGATCCTGACTCTGGGTCTGCCCCTGAATCCCATTAAAAAAAAAAATCTCGATGTATAAAAGTATAAGGTAAGATTAAAACGTGACCTTTTATATTACAGTCCAAGATGACTTGATGTTAGACAAAATTGATAAATATAGAAACTTTCATTCCAAAGTAAAATAAATTATCCTGAAATATCGAACCTCTCTCAAAAGAGTAAGCGAAACTCCTGGAGTACAAATGTTCCTCTGACATGCAACCAGTGTTGATGGTGCCTTACAGAATTAATGGGTAAAGAGTCCCGCACATTCACAGCTGAGGAGATAAGAATATCTTGATGAGAGGAGATGGGGTCAGTTCCCTTGAGGAAGGCTGTCTGCACTACGTTCGCCTCCCCTTGTCAGCAACAATCAGAAGCATCTCCCATTTGCAGGGAAACATGCCCAGTGAGCTTGGGCCAGTGTAGCTGCTATGGTTTGCAACTACCCTTGAAAAATGAGCGGTCTCCAGCTTTGTGTTGGTTGTCCAGAAGTATTAGCAACTGTGTTCTGCCTGACCCCCTTAAAGCTGGTGTGCACGCAGTCGTTTGGAACAGGAAGGTGTAGACTGCTCGGATGTGTCTATGTTTACCAGCTCAAGAACAGGGAAGGAGACCTCGCAAGCCCATAAACTAATGCTGCAGGCACACTGAAGCCACTGATATTCACAGGAAATTCATTAATTCACCAAGAATGAATTGAGCCTATACTATGCATCCCACATTGTTCTGGCTGCAATCTATAAATCAGACAAAACTCCTGCCCTCATAGAGCCTACATTCTAGAGTGGAGATACAGACAATACAGAAAATAGATGAGCAGATATACAGTGTGGGTGCTGGGGTTTCCCTGGTGGTCCAATGGTTAAAACTTCCCCTTCCAACACAGTGGGGTGTGGGTTTGATCCCTGGTTGGGGAGCTAAGATTTCCACATGGCTCATAGCTGAAAAACCGAAACATAAAACAGAAGCAATATTTAATAAAGCCTTTAAACATGGCCCACATCAAAAAAAACTAAAAAAAAAAAAAAATACACACACACACACACACACACACACCACAGTGAGTGATGAGTATCCACTGCAGATGCTTTGGGGGCTATATCCATATCCCCAGGGCATCTACTGTTCAGTACAAACAGCACTTCTTATTATAGGTCAATTAATTGAGGGCTTTCTCTAGCTACATATGACTGGCTTGTACAGGATGTGGCCAAATGTACTGGTGAATTAATGTCCCAGAGGTCATCTTCAACCAAAGAAGAACAGGAGTTGATGTATTTGCCTCTCAGTTCCAAATCCACCCCCTGTTAGCCTCCTAGGATGCTGGGACTTTGTCTCCCTATCAACTGGCACAATGTAAACTTTGTTGCTGAAGGGCACTGGGGGGACCCTGGAGGAGGAATGGCCTTCTGCTCCTGGTTCTGGTGTCATGCCCTCTGCTCCTTTAGGGCAGCCACTGGCTAGAAGCACTCGAGGCACTCACCCTGCACTCCCTTCTGCCCCCAAGAGTCGCAGCAACACCAGCCTCACAAGCAGATCCCTGACAAGTTCTGCACAAGGCACATCTCTGGGGACAACTCCCCCTGGTGCCGTAGAGGTTAGGTGGCCAGTGAGTCCGCAGGTGCAACACCGCAGCAAAGTTCACCACCCCGCGGACACAGCCACACCCTCTCTAAGGAGATCTAGGCTTCTGCCCTAACGGCGGAACCTCTTCAAGGTTCATTTATTCCTTAGCTCTCTGTCACAACTCTAGAGATGGTGACTCTTCCCTTTTATCTGTCATCCGTGTGTTTTATGTGGCTCTTACAAAGGTCTGTCTAGTCAAGGCTATGGTTTTTCCAGTGGTCATGTATGGATGTGAGAGGTGGACTGTGAAGAAGGCTGAGCGCTGAAGAATTGATGCTTTTGAACTGTGGTGTTAGAGACGACTCTTGAGAGTCCCTTGGACTGCAAGGAGATCCAGCCAGTCCATTCTGAAGGAGATCAGCCCTGGGATTTCTTTGGAAGGAATGATGCTAAAGCTGAAACTCCAGTACTTTGGCCACCTCATGCGAAGAGTTGACTCATTGGAAAAGACTCTGATGCTGGGAGGGATTGGGGGCAGGAGGAGAAGGGGACGACAGAGGATGAGGTGGTTGGATGGCATCACTGACTCAATGGACGTGAGTCTGAGTGAACGCCAGGAGTTGGTGATGGACAGAGGGGCCTGGCGTGCTGCGGTTCATGGGGTCGCAAAGAGTCGGACATGACTGAGCGACTGAACTGACTCCTTAGTAGGTAAGACACTGATATATTTAATTCTTTACATTAAAATTTTCTTACTTAAATAACTATTGGCTACTGTCTCCTTATTGGACCTTGACTGATACAAAACTGTTTTTTTTTTGTTTGTGAGTTTTGGGTTTTTTTTTTTTTAACTCTTTTGGCTGGGCCACATGGCATGTAAGATCTTAGTTTTCCAGCTAGGGATCGAACCTGCACCCCCTCCATTTGCAGCACAGAGTCTTAACCACTAGTCTATCAGGGAAGTCCCATAACTGTTTTTGTATTTGTTCATTTCTGCTGTGGGTCTCTGTTACTGTGCCAGAGCTTTTTCTAGTTGCAGCAAGCAGGGGCTACTCTCGTTCCAGTGTGTGGGCTTAATGCAGTGTCTTCTCTTGTTTGCCCAGCACAGGCTCTAGGGCACGTGATCATCTGTAGTTGCGGCATGTGGGCTCAGTAACTGCAGCCCACAGGTTTAGCTGCCCTGCGGCATGTGGAATCGTCCCAGACCAGGGATCAAACCCATATCCCCTGCGCTGGCAGTCAGCTTCTTAACCACTGGACTACCAGGGAAGTCCCACAATTGTTTTTTTAATTACTATTTCCTTCTTAAATTCCTAGCTCAAAATATTAGGGACACACAACCCCCCAAATCCTAAACTTCTCTGAATTATAATCTCCACCTAAGAAACCTTGAAAATATGTATTCAGAAGCTGGAAAATGATCACCTTTTTCCTGACAATTCCACTTTTAAGAATCTATCATAATCTGAAGAATGAGCAAAATTTGAGGCATGAGATAGAGCAGCATTACTTACATCTCAGCCTTCTTCCTTTTATAAAACTTTATCATAATTTGTATTATTTTATATTACTTGTCAATTCTCTGGTCTTTTGAATCTCTAGCTTCAGTGGAATGTAAGCTTAGTGAGGGCAGGCACCACTTCTGTCCTGTTCATTGCTAACTGCCATGAGGCTGGATGTCACCTAGAGAGCCAGGTAGAAGAAAGAAGAGCTCTAAGGCAAAGAAGGAAGGGATGGATAGAGCGGAAACGCGTGGAGATTGTGAATGGGGCCCTGTGCCTTCACCCTCACCCATTAGGGAGACTGCAGTCATGTGATTAGAGAGAGTCCAGCTCAGTAGCAACCCCTACAGATGCATCTAGTACCCACAAGGCATGAGAACGAGAGGAAAGTTAGCAGAAAGGTGCAGCTGGACAGGATGGGCAAAGACAACCACAGACCCACCTGGGTCCAGCAGAATGAATCAACTTAGAAAACATCCGTAAGGCTCCAAGGTCCTTTCAGAACAGCAAAGAAACTGTCTCTGAGGTCTGTGTGTGAACACTCACTGGAGGGAAGGGTGGGTGTGTATGTGTGTGTGTACACTCATGAGTGGGAGGGGAAACTGCTGTACACCTAGGAAGTGCAGGTGGGCAGAACAGACTACCTGCACCACAGGCTGGATGGAGGGATGCCGCCTGTGCCAGGCAGGGCTGACTAGAGATTCAAAAGACCAGAGAATTGACAAGTAATATAAAATAATAGTGTAGAGAGAACCCTGGAAGAGAGACACAGGAGGACAAGAGGGAGGCCCTCTCCCCTCTTCCAAACCCTAATCAATCACCGAAGGGGACCCTTCAGGGGGAGCCAGTGGGATGAGGGCCGCAGTAGGGTACCACACTGGGACTGAGAAAAGAATCCCAAATCCACCTGGGAAACCAGTGGATCATAGTTGCTACTTGTGAAAGGGCCGGGATGAAGCCCCCCCATTCACGGGAATAAACGTCTCAATTAGAAGTTAACTGTGGGCCCCATTTCTGGCGCTTTCAAGTTCTGCAGACTGTTACAACTGTTCAGTTGATACAAGTTATATGAGGCCTCAATAAGTATTTCCCAAATTATAGACGTGTATGTAGATGTGTAATGTCTGCTCTAATTTTTGCCAAATTTGAGTACCACTTAAACTTATACTGTTATTTAACATTTTTCTTTAAATCAACTTCCTTTTATAATTAGCTTCACTCTAAGCAAGAAACTGTTATAGGCCTGTTGTACTAATTATCTTTGCATTATAGATTTATTACACACATTAAAATAAATACCTATTTATACCTACTAATAAAATAAAAGGTCTGATCTTTATACTGCTTAAAATCATCTCACAAACCACTGATGAGTGTACTGCATTTGGTGAATCATGGTACTACAAAATGTTTAAGGTCCTTCATTTGTCCAAGTCACTGCTAATAATTTGCAAGGTTCTCTGGGAAATGTCAGGAACCCTAAGAAAGACGCTGTGAGCTGTTGGCATCTTCCTGATAGAAAGACGCTCTGTGCCCTACTGTAAACTTTTCTCTTCAAACAAATGCTCATCACTGGAGACATTTGGAAACATCAAGAACTTAAAAACAGAGCTGCTGCCTACTTCCATTTCCCTTCTGTGATATCAATATCCCAAGTGACGCCAGCCAGCTTGTACAGAATGAGACCCATAATCTTTGGTGCTTATCTAAACAGATAAAGGGAAGAGAATATTAAGGCAATTACAATATGTAAACAACTTAGAGAATCACAGCACATTGCTGTGGTAGGTGTATTAGATGCTAAAATCGAAACCTGGGAGAACCTGGGTCCCTGTCTCACCTCTGCCACTTACAGGCTGAGCTGAGAACCTGCAGGTAAACTGTTCCCTGTCTCTGGAACATCTTTCTTCTGTAATAAGAGGGTTGGATTAGACAAAAGCCTCTTAGGCTAAGATGGCTGGACAGATAGCATTACTTAGTGCTACCCTCACAAGGAGGCAAAATACGCAGTAGCCCTCATCAACTTTTCTAAATTTTATTATTCTCCTGGAAAAAACCAAAACAGTAACCACTGGACAATGTGACCTCTTGTCATATTCAAAAGCTGACACTCCCTCAATGGTTTTGAGTCAACAGTGGATAAAGAACTCTTTAAAGGGGGGTTCTTCTCAGTGAGAGGTTCCTGGGCAAGAGATTGGGGGCCGGGAGCCTTGTGCTCACCCAGGACAGAACTGATGGGGACCTTTCCTCCTGCCCTTGAATATATGTTCACCAATGGCTCACCTCAAATGCTTTCCCAGGCTTTCACTCCCTTCCCAGTCCTTCTGCTGAACCCCGGGCTGGCTCCCTCCCAGGACACTCAGACTCAACCCGCAGGAACTGCGGGAGCTTAATTCATCCTGGGCTAATTCATCCTAGCCAAGCTCATCTGACCAGTGAGCTGCAGCTGATGGGCAGCCCTGCAGGCTCCAGGGCACTGATTTTCTCTGAGGTAATCTTACTTTTTTACATTTTCTGCTCTGCAAAACTTGTTCAGAACAGCAGTGTAAGCCTTTTGTGTTGACTAAGGCAATACCTTCACGATGCACAAAATGGCCCAAAGATTTACAGTCAACCTGAATTTTCACTTCTTACTCCTTTAACCACGGTCTTGGGCTTTTAAGTTTGACAAGCCTATCTCCCCAGACAAGCGTTTGTATCCTGTAATCCCTGGCACTCTTGTGTGACCTGCCTTAGAAGGGACACTTTCTGGCACATGATGAGTCCTTAGGAGTCATATATATGCCCCCATCAGCCACTCCTTTGATGTAATCACAGGCCATTTCATTGTATGACAGGCTTATGCAGGACACTGTGTCCACAGCCCTCCTCCTCCAGTAACCTTAGAAACCACGGGAGAGGGACCCAGTTTTCCTGCGGCACCTAGAAAGGGATTAGCTTCACTCCCAGTCTGCTGGAAATAACCTCAAGCTCAGAAATAAAGACGCTCACCCAGGCCCAGCTCTTGTTGCAGCAAGGATGGCTCCTGCCTCAGCTTCCTGGCCTGACATGCAAGACCATCCACTGGTTCGTCAGTACCCCTTCCCCCTCCAAGACTCCTCCCCACGCTCTGTTGTACCAGCGAGAGCAAAAGTCAGCAAGCCTGTTCAACACTTTATACCATTAACTTAACATAAAGGGAGAAAATAGTATGGCTCCCACCATGTTACAGATGAGACAACATTGAAACAGAGACTAAGCAACTTGCCAGAAATCACGCAGATTCTAAGCACTGGAGCCCATATTCACACCCAGGCTCACTCACTCCCCAGGATGAAAAGCGTGGTGCCCCAAGGACAAAAGAACAAGGTGAATGAGAAGTGTCTTGGAATGCAGGAATGGGAAAAAAACCAGACCCTTATCACCCTTTCCACCATGCTGTAACAGTTGTGGAATTTTTGAACCCTCCTAAGTTCTAAGGCCTGTCTCCCCTTCTACCTCATATAAGAAAAAGGTGTTTACCTTACTCTTCTCCCACCGAGTATACCTACCTCATCCAATCAGCAAATGACTCGCAAGACCCCTGACAGCTCCTTGTCCCCTAGCTATAAAAACGGACGAAGGACCCATGTTCAAGGTCGGCTCTCCCTTGAGCCAACCCGCTGTTCTAATAGCACCTCCCACTCTAATAAACTTTAACTCTCCACTCACTCTGCCTCACGTCTGGAAATTCTTTTCTAACTACCCACAGACTGCGACAGAAAGGTATTCACAGGCTGAGCTCCCGACCTAGCTTCTGCTGATTTTAGCATAAAACCGCAAGCAAGACTCACCTGCGAAGCTCTCTCTCTCAGTTCTGGATTGGTGCCCAGCCCTACTGAAACCAAACAGGACATTGTGGGGTTCCTGGGCACAAAAGTCTTTCTATCCCCTGAGTTTCTTTTTGGCAGGAAATAGGCTTCATTCAGCCTCATGACCTTCCCTGAGTTCCAAAGGGCAGGTTCACAGACTTGCTAATCAGGGAAGGGAGAGGGATGCTGAGACGAGCTGGGCTATGTCAAAAATCAATCGTGCGGCTTTGGGGCAGGATCCTGGTTTCCCCTCTAGGGATACAGAGAACAGCACCTTTACGCTGATTTGCAGAGCCTGAAAGCCCCACCAGGTGAAAGAAGTTAATTGCATGCTGCCTGCTAGCACAGAGACCCCAGACCAGTAGAAACCAGAAGGTTGATGATGCTGACTCCCACTCACCTCACCACCAACCAATTAGAAGAACGTCCATGAGCTGATCATACCCTTCTCTTTGAACCATTACTATACAACTCCTCATGACCACTTTCAGGCTGAAACAGTTTTGAGGTCATTAGCCCACTGTGTGTCCCCGTTGCCTGGCAAAGCAATAAAGCTATTATTTTCTACTTCACCCAAAACTGTGTCTCTGAGATTCAGTTCAGTATCGGGGCACACAGAGGCTACATTACCAGTGAAAGAGCGGGAGTCACATGAGGAGGTGATGTGTGTAAAACCCCAAGAAGCATGGGTTAGGTCTGCGGGTATAGCCAGGGAGCGCTGGTCACCCAGGGCACCTCCCCAGGTGGGCTTTGTGCCCACTGTGGCAGCCGGTCCCACAGAGCTGGGTGGAGGTGTGCACCCCCCAAGGGTGCTGCCAACCGGGAAGAGCTTATGTGACCATGACATTTCTCTGTAAAGCTTTTCTTACTAACTTTGAATGATTTTTCGCTTATGTCTGCATGCCCACTTGTAACCAACTCTTTGCAACCCTACAGACTGCACCCCGCCAAGCTTTTCTGTCCATGGAATTTTCCAGGCAAGAATATTAGAGTAGATTGCCATTTCCTCCTCCAGGGGATCTTCCCGACCTAGGAATCAAACCCAAGTCTCCTGGGTCTCCTGCACTGGCAGGTGGATCCTTTACCACTGAAGCACCTGGGAAACCCTTTTCTCTTATAGACTTTACTAATAAACTCTGAAATGTCTTGTTTTCGGTCAGAATCCAACCGGGATTGCTGGATTCATCAACATTGTTCCCTTTACACACACGCGCACACGCATGCATGTGTGCACGCATCTTTAAGCCGGGCAATTCCTAGAGCCTGCCCATACTTTCTGAATGTGCCTCTTCCGCATTAAATGGCTTTAAGCCAGTATTTAAGGTCTAATTCAAATGCCACATACTCCAGAAAGCCTTCCCTGATCTCTCCAGGCAAAAAGAAACCTAATCTTTCCCTCTCTAAACTCTACAAGCTTTTCACTTTAGCGCCTGATACCTTTATTTACGGGTTTGCATCTCACCTTCCCTGATCCTCCTGAGGCTGCAAAACCCTGATAGGCTCTCCATCTTCATAATGGATATATCAATACCAATCAATAGGTATTTGCTGAATTTATTTCGATAATTGTAGTCCCCAGTGATGGCTGACAGCAGAAATTAGATTGTGATTAGCACTCATGATCCCTAGTGATGGTGAAGATAAAAGATAATGAAAGTCAAAGGAAGTACAAATGACGGCGAATATGTGATTCAAAACAAGAAGATAAAGAATTATGCATCCCACTTCTCATATAAGGACACCTCAGAAATTAGCATTAAGTAAGGATCCTACCAGATAAAGCCAAGAGCCTGCAGTTGTCTCCATCTTACTTCTGGAAACTCTATAGTCCATAACTTTAATTCTTTTTCACATTCATTGGTCAAAACAGGGAAAATTATTATTTTCACATTCTTTCCTCAACCCTGTCACCCTCAAGTGATATTGGTTGGATGACTTAAAATATGTAAATATATTCAATGCCTCAATTTTCCTCTGGAAATTTTAACTGTTGTTTTCATGTACCTTAATAATTTCTTGGTGTAATTTTCCCCAAGAGAATGTATCAAACGAAAGCGTGCATAGATTTACATACATAATTGCTAATAACCATCCCAGGAATAGCCTTCCAACCAGGTAGAAACCATATCATTTTAAATAAAAACTCAATGACTATCAAGTTATATTTCTGAAATTACAGAAGAATGCTAGGCTATAGTGAAAGACAATTGGGAAACATAAATGGCAATTTTGACAAGTGGCTACTTAAACGACTGTGTGACCATGTTCCAAACTCTACTATGCCTCCTCATCTACCATTTTGTCTGCCCATACACCCTTCTTATCTGAGAGTATTGATAATTCCAGGATGGTTGGCCATCTCTCATAGTGGATGACCAAGGGATAGCCAACTCCTGGGCTACAAGAGTGTAGGCATGAAATGATGAAACTTGACAAAGTAATAAAGGGTCAACTAATGACAAAGTCCAACAAAAATTTAGTTATAGATGGCATCCGGAATTAGTGTAATTGTGTTGTAAGTAAAGTTTCTTTTAAGTTGAGATTGAAAACTATAAAATATTTACAAGTGACTTATTATGATGTCTAGAATTACTTCAAAATATTCCAGCAAAAAAAATTATTTTTAAATGGAGCAGATTAAATAGGACTGACAGAATTGTAATAATCAAGGAGTCTGGGAATGAATGCATGGAGCTTCACTATACTGTTTTATATGAAACGTTAAAATTTTTGTAAAAAGTTTCAAAAACTTTTTTAAAAGCCCATGAGTGTTGCAGGGAAGGTCCCAGCGCACTGGTGGTTTCGGAGGCAGTGATAAGCATCCAGGAACGCCAAGGGTGCCTGCCTGTGGCCCAGATTATCTTGCGTGCATGTTCAGTCACTTCAGTCGTGTTCAACTCTTTGCGACCCTATGCACTGTAGCCCGTCAGGCTCCCCTGTCCATGGGATTTTCCTGGCAAGAATACCAGAGTGGGTTGACATGCCCTCCTCCAGGGGATCTTCCTGATCCAGGGATCAAACCCATGTCTCCTACACTGCAGGTGGATTTACCGCTGAGCCATAGGCAAGCCCCCAGGTTATCTTGGTTGCTGCCAATTTTATGAGCTAGGTTCTCCAGCCTTCCTGGAGAGTCAGTGAACTTCCAATATCCTACAGTACATTTTTTTTTTTTCTGCCTAATTTCCTGTAGTTTGAAGCCCTGGACCTTAATGGTAACACCTAATAAGTTAAAATTCTGGAAGACTTTCAGGGTGCCTCATCTAGTAAGTGCAACTTGTTAACACGAAACCAGGCCAAGAATGCCAAACACATTTCAAAAGTGTAGCTTTTCTCCCTCCCTACACCCATGACTTTGATAATTAATTTCATACCAATTAATGACCTTCCTGTTACACCTGCTTATGGCCTCAGATTCCTTCTCAACACAGCTCTCCAGGCGACCACTGCCTAACATAGCTGACCCAGGAATTAAAAGATATTTTCCATTTCAATGCAAGCAAAGTAGAATAAACAGGACTATCTGCCATTCCTCCCTAAGAGATCATGTCATTTTAAGCTGATTATAAATGAGATGAAGACGACTGTATCTGCCCTCTCTCCTCTCCATCTCCCTTTTCCCAGTAGCAAAGGTACAAATGACATATACATTACGTTTGCTATGAATATCAGAAACTCCTCAGAAGAAAACTTCACCGCACGAGATTCTCCCTGGACCAGAGACTTTAGAACCCCTTTTGTTCAACTGTATCTCTGTATCTGTTGCTTCCTAACCCCGGGAGTTCCAAGGGTGAAATCTGAGAGTAGTCCGCATACCTGGTGGGCAATGAGAGACCAAAGAAAGAGGCTTTGTCCAAAGCTCCCGGAACTTGATCAGCAGTGCGTAAGCCCTCCTGGCTTTGCACACTAAGGCCTCCAGTACCGTCTCCTGCGCTCCCGATTTATCCACCAGCCCCAAACTAGCAGAGCAGTGGACACCTGCACATCCTCTCAAACCTCAGTTCTCCTTCCAATCTCCTGATTTGAGCTCACCCTCTAGCTGGAGACAGAGCCCAGTCCACCGCGCAGCCCCGTGTTTCTCTCCCATGCCTCCTGGCGCTCTGCACAGCTCCTCAAACACGCGCATTAGACCCGTCGGTGTTTTCCGGGTGCCCCTGAACTCACCAGGTGCCCAAAGCATCTAACGTACAGGTCACCCCTCTCCATAGAGAGGGGTCAATGGCCAAGTCAGGAGTTCCCCCCGGGTGTCTCCCAAGATCCATTCTTCAGTTAGTTTCCAACCTTGGGAGCTTCGCGGCAGGGGGCGTGCGGGGGGAGTGGGGGTTGAATTCGAAACTGGCCCTCTGGACACGGAGGGCAGGGACAGACTGAAGAAAGAGGCAAACCACTTCCAGACTGGTAGGTGGCAGGTTTAGTAAGAAAGGGGACGTACTCACGAGGCTGGCCCTGGGTGGTCACGAGACGAGTAGCTCTCCATTCCCACCTGCCCAAATCTTATAAGTTTCTGTAGAGGACTTTACTGGATTCAGTCAAATATACCGTCCAGATGATCTCGACAACACCTACTCTCCCAAAGGTGTGAGGCAGCTTCCAGCTCTGAAAAAGCCAGCGGAACTCCCATCCCAAAGACAGGGATGGGGACTGGGGGTCAGAGCCTCAGGTTGCCCGGTGGAGCTCCGGAGTCAGCCAGCAATCACGTGACCCCCTCCAACAGTTTCATCTGAGTTGTTTGCCAAGACCGAAAACCACTCCCCCCACGGACGCCTCACACAAGCCTCCAAGTGGATTTTTTAAGCCTTCTCAAGCATAGAAAGAAGGCACAGGAATGGGCACTTTAGAATTGATTAGGATGTTGAAGGTGTAACCTACATGAGAGTAAGTAATCAACAAGGGCCTATTGTACAGCACAGGGAACTGTATTCAATATCCTGTGATAAACCAAAATGGAAAAGAATTCTAAAAATATATATATATATATACACACATATACATATATGTATAACTGAATCACTTTGCTATATAGCAGAAATTAACACAACATTGTAAATCAACAGTCCCTCAATTTAAAAAAAGAGCAGTGTGTCATAAAACTGGAATAGGATCATTAATCAGAAAAAAAAATGGCTGAAGATTTATAAAACTGGGAAGAAATCTGGGAACAACAGAGAAAAGCTAGAATTTTTTTTAGAAAAATTAAACATGTTCATATCCCCAAAGAGCTGAGAATCCTCAACCATATTAGTTAAATATGAAATGGGGTAAACGTAGCATCTAACTCACATGGTTATTGTGAAGTTTAAAAGAGGAATATGGAAGGTTCACGAGGGCAGATGTTCTGTTTGCTTTGTTCAACACCAAAAATCCTTGCCTAGCGCACAGAAGGCTCTCAAAGGTATTCACTGAATGAATAGTCGCAGGCAAGGGCTAGTCAAATATATGTTCAAGATCAGTCTATGTAACCCTCCAAACTAACCACCTCTTAGTTTGGCTTCTCCAAAAGCAGGGACTGAGACAAGGACGAAGGCTCAGGTAGTTCATTTCAGAGTGGCCAGAGAAGCTGGTGAGAGAGGGGAGGATGAAAACCCAATAGAGAGTTGTTTGACGGAGCTGGTGGTTACTGTTAGGTAAAGACGACCAGGACACCGAAAAGAGTGTCTAACAGGCTTTTTAATGGCGAAGCACTCCCTGGCGGGGTTCCCGGACCCGAACGAGGCAGGTCGAGGAAGTCCGCGCCCGGATCATGTTGGGGGTGGTTTTTATACGTTCGTTGCGAGGGATGGTCAGGCTAAATGGACGGGGGTTTGGATAGGTCGCCAGGCCGAGGCGTCGCGGGCTGACAGGTCCTTCTACGTGGCTGGGGTGGGGCGGCTTTAGCTGGTGAAGTGTGCTGTCATTGGTCCCCGGGATCGGGGAGGGAGAGGAGGGGGGTCCGGGCTTACAGTTACTGCTCAGTCCAGCTGGGGAAGATGCACAGAAATGAAACTTGGGTCTAAGGTTGGGTTGGAATATTTATTCATCAATTCCTGCCCCCAGGGGATGTTGGTTACTGTGGGGGCACCAACCCCTGTCTCACACTTCCAGGCCCAAACACACAGGCTGAGCAAGCCCCTTGCACTTGGAGAAAGACAGTAAGGCAGAGAGCTGAGTCCCAAGAGTATGTGAGAAGGGAGGTGGTCTGCGTTGAAAGCTTCCACCACACCGCCGCAGCTGGAGGCCAAGAGGGCTTAGGGCGTGCAACACAGGCCAACAACAGGTCTGCTCCATTCCTAATATATAATAAGTGTTAACAGGTGTTAACTATTTATGAGGTCCTGTGAGTGCCTCAGGAGACAGCCATGATATCTAATCACAGAACAATTTTATAATTTAAAAGGGATTTGATTCTCTCCTCTGTCTAGACAGAAAATAAGCTGGGAGAATGACTCAGACCCTGTATATTTAAACAGAACACTTTGTGTGCCCCTAAGTTAAGATATGTTAGTCTCTAGTGTGGAAAGTCAGCTTAATACACATTACTTTGCAGGGAAACTAATTAAATTTTTCAATCTTCCTCCTTGGCCTCTATCAATTAACTGTAATTTAAACTTTACCGGGTCTTTCCAAAGAGGAAATAAAGCACACAACCAAAGTCCTAAGAAGCAAATACAGTGTTCTTAGGGGAAACCTGTAAAATGTGAGATAAAAAGCTGAGAAACCTGGGTCCTTTAGAGTTCAACTAATTTTAAATTCTATTACTGAAGGAGGATAAAACCTAGATGGCACAAAGAACTGAACCAATAGGCCAGCCCACATTATCCATTTCAAGGAGTTATTAATGAAAGTCATATTTTCTACACTAAAATCAAGCAGAGAAACAGAACCAAGAAAACTATCCTACATAATATTTCTTCCTAAGCATTTTCTAAGATGAGTTCTGGATGTTTCTGCAAGCCAACCAAAGGGCTAGTTGAAGGAATGTCCAGAATGAGAGATGACACAAAACTATTCTTGCAGGTAATGAGATTTTGCCCAGCCCTTCACAGCCTATGGGAGCTACCAGTGTGACATTAACAGAAATAACTCATTTTTCAGTGGGTCATGCCCCTCCTGGGCAACTGAAGTGTTTCTTGGAGTCCCCGATATGTCTCGGGGGTATCTACAAGCATGTCTGCCCATCTGAGTGCTGCTGTTGTCCCTCTGTTTCCTTCCAGATGTCCCTTCTCTCACTGCAGCTGAACTCCGAACCCCCAAAATATCAACAATGCACAGTGGCCCCTCTCCCCTCGTCTTATGCTCTGTTTCAGGAGTGTCAGAGCTGTGTGGCTCACGCCCAACTGGCCTGGAGAAAAAGCCTTGTCAGAGTATGTACAGCATACTTGTTCTCCAAGGGACTCCAATGTCTTCTACAAAACCCCAGGATGAAAAACTTGGGCACAAACTGAAATAACAAACACTTCTAAGTCCTCCCAACCATATCCCCTTGGCTCTGTTTGGTTCAAAACTTCCTCCTTTAGGTAGCTTTCTCCCCCAGAAGACACTGCAAACTCTCCAGATAGGCCCAGGTGGCCCTGAACCCCAGTCTAGGACTCCACTGATTTAATTTAAAAAAAAAACTTATGCCAATTTTCGTTTTATTAATTTTCAGTGCTTGTTCTCTTTTTTTATAAACATCTCTAAAAAAATTCTTTTTAACTTACTTGTTTATATATTGGCTGTGCTGGGTCTTCACTGCTGCGAGAGGGCTTTCTCTAGCTGTGGACAGCGGGACCTACTCTCTAGTTGCAGGCTGCTCATTGCCATAGCTTCCCTTGTGGCAGAGTGCAGGCTATAGGCACAGGGGCTTCAGTAGTTGTGGTGCAGGGGCTTAGCTGCCGTGTGGCATGTGAGAACTTCCCGGAGCAGGGACTGAACCCGTGTCCCCTGCATCGGCAGGTGGGTTCTCAACCACTGGACCACCAGGAAGCCTCAGTGCTTGCTCTCTTTAATGAACTCGTTCTCTACCCAAGGTTTCAGGATGGTGGTTTCCCCTGCATCCTCATTCCCATAATACAGCCAAGAAAAGTCACTGGTTTTCAGGTTGTCCAGTTTTTCTTGTTGTAAGGATAGGAGTGACAGATTCCAAGCTCTTCACATTTGGAAGCTGAATTGAAAGTCCTTTTTTAAAAAATATTTGGGCCTCACCCCACAGCACGTGGGACTTTAGCTCCCTGACCACGGATCTAACCTATGCCCCTGCATTGGAAGGCAGAGTCTTAACTGCTGGACCACCAGGGAAATCCCTGGAAATCTTTTCAATGTTAATCTAAACATCATAGCTTCATAAAAAAAAGTTATCAACAGAAATAAAAACAGATTCATGTGTCATTTCAAAACCAAAGACCATCCACGCCACTTCCTCAAGCATCTTGCTCAGGACTTCTATTCAAAAACAGAACTAAGATGAAAACTTGTGTAACCAAGCAGGACCCTATGAGGCCTTCCCAGGACAGGCCCCCACCTGTGTCCTCCACCTGCCTTTTGTCTGTAGAACACTTTAGTCAAAGAATAAATTTAATCAGAGAAGTGAGAAAACGCAAAAACAGTCAAGCAGGACAAAATAATAATACTTTAGCCATTAAACAAAGTTAAGGGCCTTCAGCTCTCCCTCAAGGACTATGCTGTCCTCCTTAGCACAGTGACAAGTATCCCCACCTGCCACTCGGGAGGCCAGGGTCTGATTTCCTGACAGGGAGGCAACATGTCCTCTGGACTTCCCAGGTGGTGCTACTGGTAAAGAACCTGCCTGCCAATGTAGGAGATTTAAGGACCGCAGGTTCGATCCCTGGGTTGGGAAGATCCCCTAGAGGCAGGCACTGGCAGCCCACTGCAATATTCTTGCCTGGAGAATCCCATGGACAGAGGAATCTGGAGGGCTACTGTGCACAGGATCGCAAAGTCAGACATGACTGAAGTGACTTAGCACACAGGCACACAAGGGCTATAGATAATATTGTGAGCTCAAAAATAGCTCCTTTGAGCTGTTTTACACAGACCAAACCACCGCTCCCCCAGGTGAAAGAAGTTAACTATATGCTGCTCACTAGCACATAGATCCCAGCCTATTTGGAACCAGAAAGCTAATGATGCTGACTCCCAAATACCTCACCACTGGCCAGTCAGAAGAATGTCCATGAGCTGATCACACCCTGCTCCTCAATACCCTCTGTGGGGCAAGGCACAGTCTTGAGGGCATTAGCCCCCTGTGGCACCCTTTGCCTGTCAAACCAATCAATAAAGACATTTCTTTCTACTTCACCCAAAGCTCTATGGGATTTAATCCAGCACCAGTGTATAGAGACTGAATTCTGGCCACATTTGGATTTGGTATTTCTGCTCAAGATATCCACAGCCTTCTTGTAGAAGATACTGGCTTCATTCTCAGTTCACTGGACTCTAAAGACAATTTTTTCTTATCTATACACAATATAATCCCACGCACAATGTGGCCAAGACACTGGAATAATAAGCCTTAACTGTGTTTCCTTTTCCTTTCTAAATATGAAATCTCTATGATAAATCGTAGCCATAATCTAGGACAGTAGTCCCACCCTTTTGGGTACCAGGGATCACGTTTCGTGGAAGACAATTTTTCCATGGAATGAGAAGGCGGGGGGTGGTTTCAGGATGATTCAGGCGCATTGCATGTATTGTGCACTTTATTTCTATTATTATTACATCAGCTCCACCTCAGATCATCAGGCATTAGATCCCAGAGGCTGGGGACCCTTGGTCGAGGAAGCTTTGGTGTTGGGCAAACACTCCTGAATGTGAAAGTCGAATGCCATCACTGAGTTTTGTGCTGACTCAGTATCAATTTAGAATATGTTCACCTCCTTGTCTGTGGCTACTTTTTTCAGATATGTAAGTGACCCTTTTGTTCTCTTTCCAATTCTTTTGTTTTAAAATTTTTTTATTAATTTCAAAGAAAATAGCAATTTTATATCATTTAGAAAATGCCAAAGTGTAGGGTGTAAACAGTTATTCATTTTCTTACCACGTAAAAACAGCTGTTGAGTGAGTGAGTGAAGTCGCTCAGTCGTGTCCGACTCTTTGCGACCCCATGGACTGTAGCCCACCAGGCTCCTCAGTCCATGGAATTTTCCAGGCAAGGATACTGGAGTGGGTTGCCATTTCCTTCTCCAGGGGATCTTCCCAACCCAGGGATCGAACCCGGGTCTCCCACACTGCAGGCAGATGCTTTACCGACTGAGCCACCAGGGAAGCCCCAAAGACAACTGTTAACATTTCAAAAACTTTCTTCTACCTTTTTATGAAAACCCTTTAACAATTCAACAACAGTTGCTGAGTACCACAAAAGTGAAATAAGGGAACTCCCTGGTGGTCCAGTGGTTAAGACTCCACCTTCCAAAGCAGGGGGCAAAGGGTCAGGGATCTCAGGTGAACTGGTCAGTGAACTGAGGTCCCGTATGCCATAGCATGCAGCCAAAAAAAAATTTTTTAAATAAAACAATGCTGATGTCCTTCTAGCAGTGGGGATATCAAATGGTTAAATAAATATCATTACTACTACTGTATGAAGTAATCTCTCTTCCCAATTCTTATATTACAAGTGTCTTACTCAAATATTGAGCATGACTTGAAATCAGAGATAGAAATTGAAAGAAGAATGAGGTATATTAATACCCAGAGTGTGTTTATAAAATTTGAAACATCAGCTGAGTGGACAGCGTGGTGGGGCAAAGGAAAAAAGCATTAGATCACCTGACAGCTGACCACTGCGCCTCTGAGGACAGTCACTGGCCAGCTCACCTCTCACCTTGCCACTGTCACCTGAAAACGGGGGCAGTCATAGCACCTGTTCATGCTGTTCAGCCAGCTGAGTTCAGTCGCGTCTGACTCTGCGGCCCCGTGGACTGCGGCATGCCAGGCTTCCCTGTCCATCACCAACTCCTGTCCAAACTCACTTCCGTCGAGTCAGTAACGCCATCCAACCATCTCATCCTCTGTCATCTCCTTCTCCTCCTGCCTTCAATCTTTCCCAGCATCAGGATCTCTTCCATTGAGTCAGTTCTTTGCTTCATGTGGCCGAAGTTCATACTGTAATGAAGATGAAATGAGGGAGTCCCTTTAAAACTTAAAGTATCCATTAGACAGTAAAAATCGACTTTTAATTATTGCTGAGTCCAGTGTCGTTGTGTGTGTCTGAAACACTTCCTGTGAGTTGATACATACACAACCAATACAGGCTTCAAACCTTGTACTTAACCCTGCCCAACCCGCCCTCCTGGCTTTTTCTGCCCCACTGCTTCTTCAATCTTTTAAGTGTCCATCAGATTTTTGACCTTTTCTTTTTTTTTTTTTTTCACTTCCTATTTCCTTTTATTTCTCCTACTTACAATTCTACCTCTGACTTGAAGTTCACAGCAGAATTTCAGCTTCACTAAGTTTTACTGTCAGCAAATCCCTAGATGGAACTTTCAGTGGCCTTCAACCTCTTTCCACATGGGAGAGTCATTCTAACTGACCCTGCTCTAGCCTTTTGGACCATATAATCAAAGCTATGGTTTTTCTAGTAGTCATGTACGGATGTGAGAGTTGGACCTTAAAGAAGGTTAGGCACCAAAGCATTGATGCTTTTGAACTGTGGTGCTGGAGAAGACTCTTGGGAGTCCTTTGGACTGTAGGGAGATCAAACCAGTCAATCCTAAAGGAAATCAACCCTGAATATTCATTGGAAGGACTGATGCTGGAGCTGAAGCTCCAATACTTTGGCCACGTGATGCGAAGAACCAACTTATTGGAAAAGACCTGTTGCTGGGAAAGATTGAGGGTGGAAGAAGCGGGCAACAGAGGATGAGATGGTTGGATGGCATCACCAACTCAATGGAGTTTGAGCAAACTCTGGGAGACAGTGAAAGGGGAACCTGGTGTCCTGTGGTCCATGGGGCTGCAAAGAGTCAGACACAACTGAGCAACTGAACAACGACATCAACCCACTTAGCAAACTGTAATTGGTGATATAATCAGTAAGCTCTTTTAAAAGGCAATATGGAAATAAATATGGTTTAAATGCTCATCTTCTATGACTTAGTAATCCCAGTTTTGAAAATATAACCTACAACACAGTATAAAATATAGGGATAAAGTCATACATACAATATTTTTTGATACAGCCTTACTTATGATAGTGATAAATTAGAAACAGACTAAATGTCCTATAGTAGAGGAGTATTTAATTAACTTATGGCCTATATATTCCATGGAATATTATGCAATCATTTAAAAAGAATAATTATAAAGGCTACTTAGCAACTCAGAACAATGCTTGAGTCAACCAAAAAAGCCAGTGATAAAACTATATATAATCTGTATGATTGTAATTATGCAAAAATATGAGTGTATATAGAAGAAATATAGAAATACTCAAAAAGGATGGTAACTATGCTAATAAGATTAGCAGTGGTGCTCTTTTCTGCTTTTTGATTCTGTTATATTATTACATTGTTTTTACAATCAAAAGAAGTTCTTACAAATGTTAATAAATAGCTACAAGGCCAAACTCAGCCTCCAGAATATCTTGTACTTTTAGCTTAAATGATTCATATTCCAGGGTTAATTTCTCACGCTTGAAGGCTGTTCTAGAGGCAAATATTTTTCTTTCCAGAGAGAATAAAGGAAGTAATTGAGTTTACTGAGGAAAATTTGACCTCTATGTTGAAGTAATGTTATACAAAGATAATGCTTTTGCTCCTCTGTGAGCAGGGCATATGTTTTGAATTGCTTTTTCCCTCGTGGGGATAGATTTGAGCTGAACCATCCTTTCTCCTTTCACCTTGCTCTCTGTTCAGCTGATGATGACACATTTATAAGGCTGGGGACAGTGGGGCACTCAGGAGCCTGGCCAAGCAAAGCAAATTGACCCATCCACTGAGTACACTGAGACCTTGGCCAAATACTCAATCCAAACACACTGAATTGAGATACAATAATGAAATGCTTGTAGGTAATTCTGTGCCAGTCAAGTGAAGCACAGTCATTCAGCGGAATGATGAATTATCTAGAATGCCACCAGATAATAATGTGTGTGTGTGTGTGTGAATGTGTATGTGTTTTTTAATGTAAAGCACCCAGAGAGGGAATTTCTTGGCAGTCTAGTGGTTAGGAATTGGCACTTTTACTACCAGGGCCTGGGGTTTGATCCCTGGTGAGGGAATAAAGATTCCGCAAGCTGAGCGGTGAGCCTGTCCCCCTGCCCCTGGAAGAAAGCACTCAGAAAAATAAGGGGAATGGCCCATGCTAAAGAATAAAAAATAAATATACTTACAGTCATAACCTATAGGTATGAAAAGGGCAGAGTATGCAATAATAATCTCTCACCGTTGTGCTGAAACTGCTCTGATGAAATGCACTCGGAGCTGCCCCGTCATTCCAGTCTGTTTCTTACTTGACTGACTTCTCTGCAACCCGGATGGTGGCGAAGCATTCCTTCCTCCGTGAGACTTTTCCTCCTTGGCCTGCATTTTCCCACCGTGTTACTTTTCCTCCTGCTGCTCCAGGTGCCCGATTTCATTCTCCCTGTGTGAGTTCCTTTCCTTCTTCCCATCTTTACATTGGTGATCCTTAGCCTGCTAGGATTTTTCTGTTTCCACATTCTTTTCCTAGACAATGTCATGCATTTCCATGGATTCTAACTCCCAGCAACCTACCGATGACTTTCAGCTCTTTATTTCTGTGCCAGACCTCTCTTCTAAATTCCAGCCTTCTGTATGACCAACCTACTACACAACCCTCTGTGGATGTTTCATAAAGGTTCCTCCACTCTGCATATCCATACTTAAATTTACCTTAGCTCTTTTCTTCTGAAATCATCTATTCACCGATACTCCTTATCTCCAAGAAAGAAACCTGTTGCCATACTTGATGCCTGCCTGCCTTCCTTGCTCACTCTTACAAGTCATCTTGTTCAGACAATAGTCTGCCTATGAAAAGGTCTCATATTAATTACCTACTTACATTGCACTTGCCTCAGTTCATGCTCTTGTCATCTTTCCTAAATTATTTTAACAGTCTCCTAACTTGTAGTCTCCCTGCCTCCACTCTTTCTTCTTTCCAATCTATCATCCACATATTAGCATCATGGTAATCATTCCTCAAAATAATGCCAAGGCTCTTCTTTACAGGAGATTCCTATTAATAAATGCAGCAGGAATAATGCAAATAGAAAACCACCACTCAAACACTACAATAATAATGGCTCCGTGGATAAATGCCAAAATTGGTGGGCAGAAAATTAAGAAGCAGGACATTTACACTATGTCAAAGAATGTCCTCCCAAAATATTTAATAATCACAAAGGAAAAAAAATTATTTCACAGTGGATGAACCTGGCATACTTCACCTTAGCCAAATGAATGACGCTGAAATCACCAATACTAACATACCAACATCAAGTACCATCTGCCATGAGGTGCCTAGAAGGGCAACCTCTGCACTATTCTTGCCAAAAAATCAAAACCTCAATCTAATCCTCAGGAAACTTCAGACAAACCTATATTGAGGGACAGCTACAAAACACCTGATCAGCACATTGCAGACATGTGAAGGTGCGAAGGTCAGGAAAGACAAAGTCTACAAAACAATCAGAGATAAGAAAATACTGAAAAGGCATGGCAATCCAATGCAATGTGGTGTTCTGGATTGGATCTGAGAAGAAAAAAAATAGTGGGAAATTGATAAAAATCTAAATGAAGTCTATAATTTAGTTATTAGTATTGTACCAGCGAAAATGGCTCCATTTTGTTTTTTTGTTTGTTTTAGCAGAAAGAGCAGCGAGGTGGTCAGGCAACAAGCCACGGCGCTCAGCGGGGCCACCTGTTCAGTGCTGGTGAAGCGCCGAGGCAGCACAGGAAGCGGGCCCACTGGCAGTCAGCGGCACCCAGCTGGGTCAAGAGTACCAGTGCTTTAACAAATGGTGCTGGGAAAACTGGTCAACCACTCGTAAAAGAATGAAACTAGAACACTTTCTAACACCACACACAAAAATAAACTCAAAATGGATTAAAGATCTAAACGTAAGACCAGAAACTATAAAACTCCTAGAGGAGAACATAGGCAAAACACTCTCCGACATAAACCACAGCAGGATCCTCTATGATCCACCTCCCAGAATTCTGGAAATAAAAGCAAAAATAAACAAATGGGATCTAATTAAAATTAAAAGCTTCTGCACAACAAAGGAAAATATAAGCAAGGTGAAAAGACAGCCTTCTGAATGGGAGAAAATAATAGCAAATGAAGCAACTGACAAACAACTAATCTCCAAAATATACAAGCAACTTATGCAGCACAAGTCCAGAAAAATAAATGACCCAATAAAAAAATGGGCCAAAGAACTAAATAGACATTTCTCCAAAGAAGACATACGGATGGCTAACAAACACATGAAAAGATGCTCAACATCACTCATTATTAGAGAAATGCAAATCAACACCACAATGAGGTACCACTTCACACCAGTCAGAATGGCTGCGATCCAAAAGTCTGCAAGCAATAAATGCTGGAGAGGGTGTGGAGAAAAGGCAACCCTCTTACGCTGTTGGTGGGAATGCAAACTAGTACAGCCACTATGGAGAACAGTGTGGAGATTCCTTAAAAAATTGCAAATAGAACTGCCTTATGACCCAGCAATCCCACTGCTGGGCATACACACTGAGGAAACCAGAATAGAAAAGAGACACATGTACCCCAATGTTCATTGCAGCACTGTTTATAATAGCCAGGACATGGAAACAACCTAGATGTCCATCAGCAGATGAATGGATAAGAAAGCTGTGGTACATATACATAATCGAGTATTACTCAGCCATTAAAAAGAATACATTTGAATCAGTTCTAATGAGATGGATGAAACTGGAGCCGATTATACAGAGTGAAGTAAGCCAGAAAGAAAAACACCAATACAGTATACTAACACATATATATGGAATTTAGAAAGATGGTAATGATGACCCTGTATGCAAGACAGCAAAAGAGACACAGATGTGTAGAGTGGACTTTTGGACTCTGAGGGAGAGGGAAGGGGTGGGATGATTTGGGAGAATGGCATTGAAACATGTATACTATCATGTAAGAAACGAATCGCCAGTCTATGTTCGATGCAGGATACAGGATGCTTGGAGCTGGTGCACGGGGATGATCCAGAGAGATGATATGGGGTGGGAGGTGGGAGGGGGGTTCATGTTTGGGAACTCATGTACACCCGTGGTGGATTCATGTCAATGTATGGCAAAACCAATACAGTATTGTAAAGTAAAATAAAGTAAAAATTAAAATTAAAAAAAAAAAAGAGTACCAGCGCTGCGGCTGCTGTCAGCACCACCGGCAGCCCCCGCTCCCCGGTCCCAGCCTGCATGGCGCGCACGCCCCTCCCTGTGCCAGGCGCTCACCTCAGCCACAGAGAAGTACAGGGCAAACAGCAACAGGGTCCTCTTGGTTTTGATAAATGAGTCATTGACATTAGAAGAAGCTAGGTAAATAGCATATGGGAATATCTTTGCAATGTTCAAATTATTTCAAAGTAAAAAAAAAAAAAAAACTTTTTAATGTGTTTCCCTAGCACTTATAAAATTCATTTTCTTTAACATGGTATATAAGGTTCCATATGATCTGACCTCCTTGTAAACCTCTATCTTCTACCACTACTCATAACATACCCAATATTTCAGCTATGCTGAATGTCTTACTTTGTACCATTTTTATGAACATACACACAAATCTACACACACATACACACATTCATATACATTCACACACCCAAAACACATGAGGCCCACTGATAATTGCCCAATTTTATTATAAACAGACATGGGACTAAAAATTCAGGTTTCCTGATTCCTAAACTGCTAGCCTTTACTCAATCAATATAATTCCACTGGGACATTCAAGTCATGACATATCACATATCATAACTAAGTCAAGGTTAATCAACTTAATTTTACCACCAGCGTAACTGAACCTTTTGATGGGGAATAATAGGGAAATCAGCCCTGGGATTTCTTTGGAAGGAATGATGCTAAAGCTGAAACTCCAGTACTTTGGCCATCTCACGCGAAGAGTTGACTCATTGGAAAAGACTTTGATGTTGGGAGGGTTTGGGGGAAGGAGGAGAAGGAGACGACAGAGGATGAGATGGCTGGATGGCATCACTGACTCTATGGACGTGAGTCTGAGTGAACTCCGGGAGTTGGTGATGGACAGGGAGGCCTGGCGTGCTGCGGTTCATGAGGTCGCAAAGAGTCGGACACGACTGAGCAACTGAACTGAACTGAACTGAATACCCTATAATGGTGTATGTCACACATGGAATTGAGGACTCTGAACTTTTATTTATCTTGAATGCAAACACTGCAATCAATTGTCATGAAGACAAAAATGGGCACAATTAACACATATTTCAAAGTGTATAGTTCTGCTTTTATCAGTCCCGTTACAATCCTGTCTAAATTCTAAAGTGAAAATGAATGTCACAGTGAAAAAATTACCGGTGCATATGAAACAGCCTGGTCTAACTTTTTAATATATTCACAAACAGGGATTTGATTCTTTTATTAGTAGTTAGAAAAGGTTGCATTAATATTCAGTAGTTAAAATGTACTGTTCTAAATTTTTTATAATTTCCCATGGGGCAGTAATTTTTTGGAAAATATTTCCAGTAGGTGAACAACTTTAATAACACTGTGTCTGTGAAGATGGCAAATAAAATGGCTCATAGATCTATGCTTTGGCAAACAGTTGAAATAGCTATTCTAACAAGTGTTAGCCGTGCTTATTTGAGGTTTATTGAGGTTGGTTAGCTTCTGTGTATAAGTATGTTGACAATTCTTTGAGTCCTATTGACTTTTTGGGTCCCAAAATCCTTTCCTGAGAGCTTTAAAAGCTAAAGCCTTAGTAAAGAGAGCAGAGTGCAGACAGATGGGCCCGGCCGTAAGTAAAGTATTCTGAAATAGAAATGAAGACAGCAACTGAAAATTCTCTTATTTCTTAATCTCGCTCTTTTTCCTTTCTCTCTTGATTGCAGAGGTACAGGATGACCAACCTATATATATTATATATACATATATACACAATATAATATATATATATATTTTTTTTAAGAATATCAGCTTGAAGTAGCAGAAGGGGAAACTTCTTATTCAAGTGAGGCAAAGAGCTACTAGAAGCCACAGGAGCAGAGGAGCAATCATTGTGGGTCAGAAAGGACTGCAGTGCCGTTGAAAGCTTTTTTTCCTGGGGTGCTGAAGAGCCCCGTGGATCACACTGCAATCCCGGCAGAAACAGACAAAATTGCCTGGAGAGAGTGAATCACAGCAACTATGCCCAAGGCTAGTGATGTACTCCACTCTAGAAATTGTTCACAATCAGGTAAATACCACTTTTCAAAACCTGAGAGTGCCATGTCTGGATGCCAACCTTTTGAGACAGCAGTTACTTTTCTGCTTTGCAAAGTTCTGAGGTGGATTTGTAGACACAGATGTGAGAGACGCAGTTCTCAGGCAGGCTGACATTCATGGGCAGACACTTCAAACAGCAGCGAAGGGATGAAGGGACGATTTGGGCACCCCTGACAAATCTCTCAGTAAAGAATCCGCCTGCAAGGCAGGAGAGTCGGGTTCAATCTCTGGATCGGGAAGATCCCCTGGAGAAGGAAATGGCTACCCACTCCACTATTCTTGCCTACAGAATTCCATGGACAGAGGAGCCAGGCGAACTACAGTTCATAGAGTCACAAAGAGCTGGACCAGACTGAAGCAACTAACACTTTCACGTTCAAAAACACCGCATCTCTTCTCTGAGGGAGAGGATGGCCGAACACTCGAAAATTTTCCTGAAAGCAGCAAATTGACCTTATAGATGCATATATAACCAGTCAGTCAGTTCAGTGGCTCAGTCACGTTCGACTCTTTGCGATCCTGGACTGCAGTACCCCAGCTTCCCTGTCCATCACCAACTCCCAGAACTTGCTCAAACTCGTGTCCATTGAGTCAGTGATGCCATCCTCTGTCGTCCCCTTCTCTTCCCACCTTCGATCTTCCCCAGCATCAGGGTCTTTTCCAGTGAGTCAGTTCTTCACATCAGGTGGCCAGAGTATTGGAGTTTCAGCTTCAGCATCAGTCCTTACAATGAATATTCAGGACTGATTTCCTTCAGGATTGACTGGTTTGATCTCCTTGCAGTCCAAGGGACTCTCAAGAGTCTTCTCCAACACCACAGTTCGAAAGCATAAATTCTTTGGCGTTCAGCTTTCCTTATAGTCCAACTCTCACATCCATACATGACTACTGGAAAAACCATAGCTTTGACTAGATGGACCTTTGTTGGCAAAGTAATGTCTCTGCTTTTTAATATGCTATCTTGGTTGGTCATAGCTTTTCTTCCAAGGAGCAAGCATCTTTTAATTTCATGGCTGCAGTCACCATCTGCAGTGATTTTGAAGCCCCCAAAAATAAAGTCTGTCACTGTTTCCATTGCTTCCCCATCTATTTGCCATGAAGTGATGGAACCAGATGCCATGATCTTAGTTTTTGAATGTTGAGTTTTAAGCCAACATTTTCACTCTCCATATATATATAAATTATATATATATACACATATCTATACATATACATATACATATCTATACACATATATATTTTATGTATACATATATATACATAAGTATATATATCTTATATATACATATATAGGTGGAACAGGAAAATATTATAGATCCTTGAAAGAGATAGATGGATACAGCAGTGATTACATTCAGAGAAAAGGTTCTAGAAGTACAAAACTGTTGCATTAACAGTGTTTACAGGGACTTTCCTGATGATCCAACAGTTAAGACACTGTGCTTTCAACCCCTATTTGGGGAACTAAGATCCCATATCCCACGTGGTGCAGCCAAAAAACAAAACAGTGCTTATCTCTGACCACTAGGATTATGGGTTGTTTTTGTTTTTCTTGTTTAATCTGTAGAGCACTTGCTTCTTTGTGTGTGGTATAACTGACACCAAAAAACTGCATATATTTTGAAGTATGATTGATGTACAGAAACTGCACAATATTTAAAGTGTACAATTTGGAAATTTTTGATGTATGAACATACATGAAACCATCACCATAATCAAGACAAAAACATAGCTGGTACTCAAGAAGTTTCTTTAGGCCCGTTTGCTGTAATCCCTTCCTCTCGCTTCTCCCTGCCTCCACCCTCTCCAGGCAACCACTGATGGGCTTTCTGTCACTTTTGAGTAGTCCACATTTTCTAGAGTTTTATATAAATGGAATCATATCGTCATGTATATCACAGTACTGTTGTTGTTTTGCTGGGTATTTACTTTTTACTAGTCTCTAGGATAACCTTGGTCATTCATTGGAAGCCCCTGCTCTAGGCAGCATCCTTTCTAGAAAAAAGATTAAACCAAAATATTCCTCCTAGACCTAGGAATTTGTCACAGAGAACTAAAAAGGGGACAAAGAAAATCAAAGGGATCTGAGTACTTTGCTAAGTTCTTTTGTTGAAAAGAAGAATAAACTTTTAGCTTATATTTCTATAGAAATGTTGATTTTACCTGACAGCTCTCAAATATTTCCATAGTTCCTTGGAAAATGAAAGACTATAAAAATGAGACTATAAAACTTTCAAATAAATCGCTTTACTATAGGAACAGCATTATATATTTATAAAACACTAAATTAGGAAGAAAATGTTAACTCTAGTTTTTACATCAGATGTTTGTTAACTTACACATGAAATTAACTGTAGTTGATACTTTTTCCAAGTTGCCTTTTCTGATCGCAAACTTTTAAAAATGTATAATAAATATGGAAATGTCTTGCAGAAATGGGAAGATAAAGAACTGCTCTGTGGTAAAATTCTTCAGAAATCTGATTCCTCAGTGTGGGTGTCATTAAGGACTTCTGAACAAAAAGCCTAACTCTACCACTCAGAGGTGCTGACTCTTAGGTACTCACATACTAGCAACAGCAAGCAAATGCCATATCCCCACTATCTTAATAATTCAAATTTTATGGCAAAGGTGAAAACTCTTTGGCTCCTCTCTGCTATAGGGAACCTGATAGTTCAGTTAAGTTCAGTCACTCAGTCGTGTCCAACTCTTTGCGACCCCATGAATCACAGCACGCCAGGCCTCCCTGTCCATCACCGACTCCCAGAGTTCACCCAAACTCATGTCCATCGAGTCAGTGATGCCATCCAGCCATCTCATCCTCTGTCATCCCCTTCTCCTCCTGCCCCCAATCCCTCTCACCATCAGAGTCTTTTCCAATGAGTCAACTCTTCTCATGAGGTGGCCAAAGTATTGAAGTTTCAGCTTTAGCATCAGTCCTCCCAAAGAACACCCAGGACTGATCTCCTTTAGGATGGACTGGTTGGATCTCCTTGCAGTCCAAGGGACTCTCAAGAGTCTTCTCCAACACCACAGTTCAAAAGCATAAATTCAGGGCTCAGCTTTCTTCACAGTCCATACATGACCACTGGAAAAACCAAAGCCTTGACTAGATGGACCTTAGTTGGCAAAGTAATGTCTCTGCTTTTGAATATGCTATCTAGGTTAGTCATAACTTTTCTTCTAAGGAGTAAGCATCTTTTAATTTCATGGCTGCAGTCACCATCTGCAGTGATTTTGGAGCCCAAAAAAAGAAAGTCTGACAGTTTCCACTGTTTCCCCATCTATTTCCATGAAGATGCCATGCTCTTATTTTTCTGAATGTTGACCTTTAAGCCAACTTTTTCACTCTCCTCTTTCACTTTCATCAAGATGTTTTTTAGTTCCTCTTCACTTTCTGCCATAAGGGTGGTGTCATCTGCATATCTGAGGTTATTGATATTTCTCCCGGCAATCTTGATTCCAGCTTGGGCTTCCTCCAGCCCAGCGTTTCTCATGATGTACTCTGCATAGAAGTTAAATAAGCAGGGTGACAATATACAGCCTTGACGTACTCCTTTTCCTATTTGGAACCAGTCTGTTGTTCCATGTCCAGTACTAACTGTTGCTTCCTGACCTGCATACAGGTTTCTCTTTTTAAAAGTAATTTTACGTAATTACGTATGTATTTTTGGCTATGTTGTGTCTTCCTTGCTGTGCAGGCTTTTCTCTGGTTGTAGCAAGCAGGGGGTACTCTTCACTGTGGTGCGTGGGCTTCTCATTGTAGCGGCCTGTCTTGCTACAGAGCACAGGCTTCAGCAGTTGTGGTTCCTGGGCTCTAGAGCACAAACTCAACGGCTGTGGTGCACAGGCTTAGTTGCTCTGGGGCACATGAGATCCTCCTGGACCAGGGATCGAACCCATGTCTCCTACACTGGCAGGCAGATTCTTTACCACTGAGACAGCAGGAAAGCCCAGAAACTTGATAGTTCTGTAACATGTGATGACTTCCTTCCTTGAAATTAGCCTCAAAGGAAGTTGTATATTTCAGGTGGACACTAATAAACCTACAGCTTTAAACAAATTCTTTCTTCCTCTGAAAGGGTCATGCTAGAAAATGTTAAAATCTCTTTAGCTCCAACTGTCAATGGCCTCAACATTAGAGTCGTTGTCCAGCATAAACCTGCAAGCTTCAAATTCATATTCATTTCTAAATCAAGAACCAAGAATAAACGGTAAATGGAGAATGAAGGAATGAATACATGCTGAACATAAATTCTTCTACATAAAAAAGAATTTGAATCTAAATATTAGTTTAGTTCCTTTTGAAGTCAAGGGTCAGGAACCCCAACATGCTAAATGTTTAGGTGTGTCCTCAGAAACTCTGCTCCCCAGTCCGTGGTGATATGAATGCTCCCTCCATTTGTCCCTGCTGAAATGTGTATCGTAAGGGCTAGAACAGAGAAGATGCTCTTATTAACTAGATACCATAATATTAATAAAAGCAGCTGCAATAAATAAGCCCCTGAAACCCTTTGCAGTGTAAGGAGAAAGGCATCTAGAATGCAGAGCAGGAGACAAAGCCATGGTATGCTCAGATTTTGCCCCAGATCTAATTTTTAAAACTTCAGTGCAAGCTCACTCCAAAGAGAAATTATATTAAGCACAGACTCATTTATTTTCTGCATAAGCAAGTGAACAGCTGATAAAAGCCATCTCTCTCTGCAAAAGGATATCAGCAATATAGTTATGAGTTTCAGTTTCAAAGTTCAAAACCACCCTACTTGCTAAGGCAGTGTGTCACCATTTCACGAGACTAAATATATAGGTGACTTAGTTCTGTTTTCTTTTATTGTCTTCTTAGCAAGATTGGCAAGGAAACATGCTCCACCTACCAAAAAAAAAAAAAAAAAACAATATTTCAGACATCCATTCAGGAAATGAATGCAATGAGAGGTGATAGGAATATTTCTGAAAAGTATCAAAAATTCTTAATTTTAAAAAGTTCTCAGCATGAGAACGCTGACTGCATGTTTTGAAATCTGGGTAAGGAAGGCTAGTTGCAGAATTTTCAGCTGCCGTCTGCTTACGGCTCCACAGAGACAGCTCCCCCATGGCCCACTAACAATGACCTGTGCTGGGGCTATTTCCAGGGAATCTCATTGATTCGCCATTTCATTCAATCTCAAAGCCGTGAAGATAGTCACACAGGTTTATGTCGCCTATTACAAATTCTTCTCTCTAGCCCTACAACTGTTTTTAAAGCTATTAAGCCTAAAGGCAGGACCACATATGTGATGTGGGAGGTCCAAGGCAAGATGTAGTTCTTAATAATTTTTTAATGTTTTCAAGAGAGTAATAGCAGAACATTAAACCAAGCACTGGATCTTTCTAAGCACATAGCTCTGCGTGACTGTATAGATCACAGGCCCATGAAGACATCCTTGCCTACAGAAATATTACTCACCTTCTCCTGCAATTAGTGCCCTAAAGACTGGCTACACTTCCCTCCATGAATTCATTGTGATTTTCTTGACGTTGCTCCTCTCTCATTAAGCTAGTGTAGTCAACTTCTTACACACAGACAATGTGTTCATGCACATATGTGTGTGTGATTCTCATCAACTCAATCTCAATGAGCTCACTGCTAGATTTCTTCAGACCTTAGAATCATGGGCGAAAGCACAAGATGCTCACCTTTAAATCCTTGCTGTAAATTATTTTTCAAACAGAAAATATTGCTTTCAGCATAATAACATCAAATGCTCACATTCATAATATAAAAAGAATATTGAAAGGAGAAGTGTCAGCATTATTACTTATGGGTGTAATAAAAAGGCTGCAGGGAGGTTAGGCATAGAAATATTATCAAGTATGAAATGCTAGAAATATTTCCATTAATGTTAATAAATTAGCATTCTGTATTTAGCTAGGCATGATTAAGTACACGATTTGCTTAAATTAATGCTATAGCATAATAGATTCAGAATCACTATAAATAACTTAAGGGTTTTTTTTTTTATTATTAATGTTTTCCTTAAAACCTAAATTACACAAAGGTGTTGAAGATGACCCCAACCTGATTAATGGACCTGGTTTTAATGACCTGTCTGAGAGCAGCATCTCCAGAACATTGCTTATGGAAATTCCCTAAGAGTAAATAAATACAAAGAAGCAAGAAGCTTGGGAGAAAGAATGAAAAGCAAATGGACACTCAGTTATTTCTGAACAAGACTAATTTGCACCCCAGTTTGTGGCTTTAACACACACAGCTAGCGCCACCTATGGAAACAAAAGTGAAAATTTGTGCTGATGGCAAACAGGCTGTTTCTGCAAAAATTGAACCAGATCAAACATCATAAAGCAATGAGTCAGCATTTTAGTGAAAAACAGCGGTCTTTGTGCAGTAAACAAAAAGGCCTTACTCTAATAAGCTTCAGCATGGAGCCACTAAAGGGTTATTAGAAATGGAAAATGTGGTTTATTATCAAGGCTGTTTCTGAGTCTTACCCCAGCCTATTACAAAAGAAAAACAAAACTTGAAACAAGCACAACAATTGTACCACAGGGGGAAAGCACTGAGCTTTTTATTTTAACTAAGATATCACATTGCTCATCCTTTTCTTCCCTGACTCGTTAATACACATTCAAAACAACATTTTTGGAAATATCTACTTTCTGCCAAACACTTGAAAATAAAATACTCTGTCCTCCAGAAGCATCCAACCTTATTCAAAATATATATACATATGCACAGAAATAACAGAATATAGCATAGGAAGTATTCAATACTGTAAAATTCTTCACAGCACAGATAAAAACTGCGGTATGCAGAGGAGGAACTTCTAGCTGGAAGATCAGATAAAGTTAGATAGAAAAGCGGTGCGAAATGAAGAGAACAAAAGGGAAAAGAAGTGGGGAAAGACAGTTTACGTATGAAGAATAGCAAACAGTTCAAAAAGAAAGTAGGAAGGGAGGCACATTTGGGAGGATATCAAGGAGCCAGACCATAAAGAATCTGTGAGAGCAAAGTAGTAAAATATACTAGAAAACACTTGAATAGTGTCTACAGTGTCCCAGGTTCTAGTCCCCACGTTTTCTGTAGATTAACTCATGTCATCCTCAGAACAGTCATGAAGAGGTGGGTCCTATACTTAATATCCCAACTCCACAGGTAGGAAACTGAAGTATAGTAAGGTCATATAACGTGATTGAGATCACATACCCAGTAAGATTTCAACCATGCTCAGAACCACCACCCACTATTGGCTCTTGGTAATATGAAGTTTGGGCTTAATTCTCTCCAGGATGAAGAAAAGCGGAACACTTGCTTTTGTTTTTGTTTTTTTTTTTAAGTAAACAACTGCTTCCATAGAAAAGTAAATAGAAATCATGTAGATAACTCAAAGGATAAAGCAAAAAGAAGGGAGGAAATAGCATTTTACTTCCCAAAGATAAATGCTGTTAATGAAAGGAGGAAATACGATTTTACTTCTGAGAGATAAATGCTGTTAACTTTTTTCTCTTTCATGGATGTGTGTGTGCTAAGTCACTTCAGTCATGTACGACTTTTTGCAACCCTATGGACTGCAGCCCACCAAGCTCCTTTGTCCACAGGATTCTCCAGGCCAAAATACCAGAGTAGATTGCCATGCCCTCCTCCAGGGAATCTTCTCCACCCAGGGATCAAACCCGTGTCTCTTATGTCTCCTGCCTTCACAGGCAGGTTCTTTACCACTAGCACCACCTGGGAAGTCCTTCTCTTTCATTCCAACATGTTTTAAAACCTCATGGACACAAATTAAAGAATAAAAGAGAGCTGAGGGTGGAAAGCAACATAGCCTGCCCCAACCTACCCCTATCATCCCTGCTCCCAGCCTGCAACCCCAGAACAGCCTCTCTCTTGAGCCAACAACTGGAGGAAGTATTTATAGAAACCAGGAATGCTACTCCTGCATCTCATAACGTCTGGCAATTACCATTCTGCTCATAAGTCTACTATGGTTTTCTAAATCATTTTAAATTATATAGTCATCCTCTACTTATTCTATCAATTTTAGAATTCTTTCATTCACAAAGTGAGAATATTAATGCCTCATACTTCCCTTCAATTTCCTTCCCTTGACCTCCTGCATCTGCACTTTTGCTCATAGTACCAAGGTTGTTAACATTTACAGTCTCTGCTGCAACCACAATTGAGTTCTCTTTTCTTTGTATTTAGGTTGACTTTAAGAGCTAAAAAAGCAATAAACAGCATTTACATTAAAATGACTCAATATTTTCTACTGCAAAGCCAAATAGAATACTATGACTATATACCCTTTCTTTACACGTCCAATGTCACAGCCTCAGGCCATAGCAGGAAGAATGCTCCTTGCATCAAGGTGAAATGAGTTTTCTTATATTCTATCAATTATGCTTAAAATCACTGCATATTTTATTTTGCTTCAAGTCTGGATCATAACAGCTTGTGGCCTTACATAGATTTTATTTTGAGGAGAGGTTGGAAATGGCCTTTTTTGGAGTCCTCTGAACTTCTGCTTCAAGGTGATGTGTCTGTGCTACAGGCCTGCGGCATAGTTCTTATCCTGGATTTTCCTTCACTGCTCTCTAGAATTGGATCTACTGTTCCCTCTTGTCCTCTTGGAGTGGATCCAGCCTCTTTCTTGAATTCTTTCCTTGTTTTTTATCATCATAAAACTTCCTAAGAAGGATTATGCCAGAGATAAAACTTTCCAAATCCATGAATTTCCAAAAAAATAACTTTATCTTGCTATGACAACACTCAAATTCCTAACAGGAAAAGTAAAAGCATTATAAGCACTTTAACAGGAAATTTAATGGCAACAATTGGTTACATAAATAATGGAAGAACTATGAGACCAAGCAAGGAGAAAGGCAACCCAATTATTAAGAGAGTAGACATTCACAGTCATCCTTAGGCTGGAGGGACAAAGCAAGAGGCAGTGTTTGCAAGTGCCAGCCTTGGGCCAGATCATCCACGAGAAGCTGGAGCCACCAAGGACACACAGCAAAGATCCGATTCCTCTAGAGGGGTAGGGGTGGGAGGAATTAAAACCTAGTTTCTTCATGCTTCTTGTGCTCTTGCTGGTTGAACCCACCCAGAAGCCAGTGAAACAGAAGCCTGGGAGCCACAGTCTCTGGAACAACTCCCCTGCATGGCAGAGCAAAAGGCAAGGAACCTACCCCAGAGCAGTCTCACCCAGACTCACACTCAATTTGTGTTCTTGCTTAATACAAAGCTCCAGGTCCTAAGTCCTTTTTCTTTAGAGCTTTAAAGGCATTGCTCCACTGACTCCGAGCATCTGATGTTGTGAATAAGAAATCTGATGTCAGTCTGATTCTTCTTTCATCTTAGCTGGCTTTCTCTTCTTCAGCCTGTCAAGCCACCAGAGAAAATGAAAGTCCCAAGCTTCCTATTCCAAATAAGACATCACTGCCATCAGTGTTCTTTCCTTCTCATCTCCCCTCCACCATCCAGACTGCCACACTACTTTGCCCATAGAAGAGAGAAAGGAACCTTTTAGAGCAACTTAAATTTCTGGCATTCAGAAGGACAATCCCCAGGATTCCCCAAGAGGTTGCACTAACTTGCTTGTGGGTCAACAAATCATTCTTGCCCATAACAGATGCTCCTCAGAAAAAATATGTCTTGAATAAATAAATCAAACTACCCTGAGACAAGAGACCTCTGGACTCTTGCCTCTCTTCCTTGTCTATCTAGGCGCCACAGAAACCCCAAATCTCCAGGTTCTTCATCAACATATCCTTGTAGTGATCTGGATCCTTCCTGATCTGATCCTGTTTTCTAAATCTTCCATCATAACCCCTAGACCTCATGATACATCACCTATAAAATTCCTTCCTCCATCTAAAACCTCAGCAACATTCGAATGTATGTATCAGGCGTTACCCTCTTAATTCTGTCCTTTACCACCTCCCCTCCTAACCACTACCATCTCTCCCTAATACATTAATGACTCTAGTACCTGCTGTGTTAATTTCCTATGGCTCCTGTAACAGATTGCCACTAACTTATTGGCTTAAAACAACACAAATTTGTTATATTTCAGTTGTAGAATCTAAAATGGTTTCAGAAAGGGCTGCATTCCTTCTTGCACTTCCCTTGTGGCTCAGTTGGCAAAGAATCCACCTGCAATTTGGGAGAGCTGGGTTTGATCCCCAGATTGGGACGATTCCCTGGAGAAGGGAAAGGCTACCCACTTCAGTATTCTGGCCTAGATAATTCCATGAACAGTAATATTCTCCATATTCTTGCTTCCCTGATAGCTCAGTTGGTAAAGAATCCACCTACAATGCAGGAGAAGTGAAGTAAAGTGAAGTCGCTCAGTCGTGTCCTACTCTTTGCGACCCCATGGACTGTAGCCCGCCAGGCTCCTCTGTCCATGGGATTCTCCAGGCAGGAATACTGGCGTGGGTTACCATTTCCTTCTCCAGGGGATCTTCCCAACCCAGGGAGCGAACCCGGGTCTCCCGCATTACAGGCAGACGCTTTACCCTCTGAGCCACCCGGGAAGCTCCGGTTCAATTCCTGGGTCAGAAAGATCCTCTGGAGAAGGGAGAGGCTACTCACTCCAGTGTTCTTGGGCTTCCCTTGTGGCTCAGCTGGTAAAGAATCTACCTGAAACATGGGAGACCTGGGTTCGATCCCTGGGTTGGGAAGATCCCCTGGAGAAGGGAAGGACTACCCACTCCAGGATTCTGGCCTGGAGAATTCCATGGACTGTAGGGCTTCCAGAGGGAAGCATCTATTTCTGTGCCTTTTCTAGCTCTGAGAGGCTGCCCACATTCCTTGGGCCATAACCCCACTCCAACCTCTGTCATTACATCTCCTTCCCTGACTCTAATCCTATTGCCTCATTCTTAGAATGATCCTTGGGACTAAATTTCCCCTTATCCCCATAATCCAGGGTAAACTCCCCATGAGAAGATCCTTAACCCAAACATATATACAAAGTCCCTTTTGCCACGTAAGGAAACATAGGGTCCAGAGATTAGAGCATGGGCATTTTTAGGGGGGCAATATTTCATTTACACACCCCCCTTCCCTTCCACCTCTATGCCGGTCACCATTCTCAGTGCATCAGCATCCATTGGAAGATCTGCCCAACACCTGGACCTCTCAGCTCTTTGTCGCTAATAATCATCTTTTCTTCTACCATACATTAGTCACTTATCTCATGGTCATGCTCATGACCTTGCCATGACCGTTAACCACACTTGCTCCAAACTCTGAATTTCAAATACCCCGTTGTTTTGTTGTTTTTTTTTTTCACTACAACCTCATTTCATTGAAATCACCAACTCTAGAAATAATGCAAATTCCAAAACTTCCAAGCCATTAACAGTAGCAGGTTTTTGGTTTCTTTCATCTTTCCCACATCCATCTGACCGAGCCAAGATCCGTGGATCTTGGATTATAATAGTCCACCATTATAATCCCTACCTTGAAAATCCTTAATTTGTTTGCCCTTTTTGACCACCCACACACTCACCTGAAAAAGTCCCATCCTGGGTCAAATCCAGTCAAGAGATTTAGATTCTCAAGTGGGGGGAATCTGGGGGGTGGGTAACAGGGTATAGGGCAAGGTCAAGCCTCTGAGACTTTCTAGTAAGCCTTCAGTTCAGTTCAGTTGAGTCGCTCAGTCATATCCAACTCTTTGCGACCCCATGGACTGCAGCACACCAGGCCTCCCTCTCCATCGCCAACTCCTGGAGTTTACTCAAACTCATGTCCATTGAGTCGGTGATGCCATCCAACCATCTCATCCTCTGTCGTCCCCTTCTCCTCCCACCTTCAATCTTTCCCAGCATCAGAGTCTTTTCAAATGAGTCAGCTCCTCGCATGAGGTGGCCAAAGTATTGGAATTTCAGCTTCAGCATCAGTCCTTCCAATGAATAGTCAGGACTGATTTCCTTTTGGATGGACTGGTTGGATCTCCTTGCAGTCCAAGGGACTCTCAAGAGTCTTCTCCAACACCATAGTTCAAAAGCATCAATTCTTCAGCACTCAGCTTTCTTTATAGCCCACCTCTCACATCCATACGTGACTACTGGAAAAACCATAGCTTCAACTAGATGGACCTTTGTTAGCAAACTAATGTCTCTGCTTTTTAATATGCTGTCTAGGTTGGTCATAGCTTTTCTTCCAAGGAGTAAGCATCTTTTAATTTCATGGCTGAAGTCCCATCTGCAATGATTTTGGAGCCCAAAAAAATAAAGTCTGTCACTGTTTCCCCATTTATTTGCCCACAAAGTGATGGAACTGGATGCCATGATCTTAGTTTTCTGAATGTTGACCTTTAAGCCAACTTTTTCACTCTCCTCTTTCACTTTCATCAAGAGGTTCTTTAGTTCTTCTTCGATTTCTGCCATGTGGGTGGTGTCATCTGCATATCTGAGGTGATTGATATTTCTCCCAGCAATCTTGATTCCAGCTTGTGCTTCTTCCAGCCCAGCATTTCTCAGGATGTACTCTGCATATAAGTTAAATAAGCAGGGTGACAATATACAGCCTTGACGTATTCCTTTCCCTATTTGGAACCAGTCTGTTGTTCCATGTCCAGGTCTAACTGTTGCTTCCTGACCTGCATCCAGATTTCTCAAGAGGCAGGTCAGGTGGTCTGGTATTCCCATCTCTTTCAGAATTTTCCACAGTTTGTTGTGGCCCACACAATCAAAGGCTTTGGCATAGTCACTAAAACAATATAATAAATATAAAATGAACAACAACTAGCAATGCCTGCCCATAGTAGAATTCAATAAGTTTTATCTATTATTAAACTATTCTTTTGGCCTACTTTCTGTATTATTTTTAAAACAGTATAATCCTAATAGCTAACAAACTATTGCACTATTGCTATCTTTTCTTTAAAGATCCATGTGGGCCCCTCACTTTCAGGTTTTTGATCATGTGGCCTAGTCCTCTACTAAAATATCTGGATGATCATGCTTTATTACAAGTACACCTTCCATTCCTAAAAATCTAAATAAATCAAGCTCTAACATATAAATTTTTTTTTCCTGAAAAGATTTTCATTATATTTTCCAAAACTATCAGTGTGTTTGATGCTTGAAACTGACATATAAAATGATATAAAATGAGTGCTTTCTGCCCATAAGCATTCATATATTAAAAAGACAAGGAAGACATGATGTAAAATATAGAAGATAAAAATGAAAATAAGTGTTGGGCTTGCTACTTGACAAGAACATTTTGAAATGTGGCAGGTGAACTTCATCAGAGACTGATAAAAGTAATTAATCCACTCAGGAAAAAAATAATAATATAATCTATATTTACAGAGTAATGAGCTCAGAGCCATCTGTTATAAACCAGTAAAGAAGACACTGTAAACTTCTAAAGGAGACACTAATCCAGAGGGCTACAGAGGTGGGGGAGGGGAATGAGATATTAACAAAAATAGATTACATTATACATTAAAAAGTGTATCCCAAACCACATAGTATATATAATGTGTGAAAGCCTGTTTGGTTCACCTCAAGAAAGAGAACTGAAGCTCAAAAAAAAAAAAAAAAATGAGACTCACTACTTAACTCTTAATACCCATAATAAACATTAGTAAAGAATTATTGAACTTTCCAGGCAGTCAAGTGGTTAAGACACTGTGCTTCCAAGGCAGGGTGTGCAGATTTGACATCTGGTCAGGAAACTAAGATCCCATATACCAAGCATCGTGGCCAGAATAAAGCAATAAAATATTTTTAGATGGGTTATTAATTATTGTGCGTTTACTCGGCTCAGAAACCTCATACATGCTACATCATTTATTCCTTCTAGGAATCCCATGGGCCATGTATTCCACTCTTCTTCTTATAAATGATGTCTTAGACTGCTTGAACTGCCACAACAAAATGCCACAGGTCAGATGGCTTAATCAACAGAAATGTATTTTCCCACAGTTCTGGAAGCTCGAAGGCCAAGATCAAAGTGCCATGAGGGTTGGCATCTGGTGAGACCTCCCTTCCCGGTTTGTAGACAGCCGACTTCTCACTGTGCCTCAGGTGAGAGTGAGGAAGAGTGCGAGAGATTATCTGGTGTCTGTCCCTCTTCTAACAAGGCCATCAGTCCTATCAGCTTAAGGCACTAACCTACCACCTCATCTAACTTCACCTTCTTGAAAGCCCATCTCCCAACACAGTTACAATGGTGGTTAGAGCTTCAGCTTATGACTGGGGGAGAAGGGAACCATAATTCTGTATAACAAATGAGGAACTTGAGTCCACTCTCAACACTCATCCACGCTGCCATGGGCCCTGGAAGATTGACCTCAGGGATGCATTGTTGCAGCTCCCTCTGGCTTGAGTTCAGCCACTGGGAGACACCAGCAGGTTAGAGGATGGGAGGTTGGGATATTTATCCCCGTGGCTCCCATCCTGCCATGCCATAGGTTTAATAATGGTCATGCATGGTTCCTGTTTGATGATCTCTCTCCTACACCTGAAACTCTTGCCAGGATCCACTGTTTCCTCCCCCTCGTCCCTCTGGGCCCAAGGTGGTAACAGCTTCTCACTGCTGCTAATTCTAGGATGCTCTGCTATCCCCATGTGTGTGTTATCATAGCACACACATTTGCAAATAGTGACTTCATTAGACTCTTCAATTGTCTCCTTTTAAAGTACCATCTGTTTTCTATGAGATGCTAATACAATCAGTGGTACCCAGGAGATAATCCTGTTGAGATATAGACTCTCAAAACAGGATTCTGAAATGGCTCACATATTTGATGAGAGCACAAATAACCTTTTTCCCAGACATGTGGTGGCATCACAATGATGCAGATTATTACTGGTATAGAAAAGGGTGCAGCATGGATCCAGGGAAGGGAGTTGAGAGTTGTAGCATTTAGTTGCTAAGACAAAAACGTGGCACTTATTTGTTAAGGCAACAGAGGTCATTATAAACATGTGGGGCCAGCTGGCTATTTCGGACTGTCCTGTACAGGGAAGATGACACTGAAACTCTGAAACCCAAACTCAAATAATGGGTATAAAATCAAAATATCACTATGGGACTTCCCTGGTTGTCAAGTGGTTTGGACTCTGGGCTTCCACTGCGGGGCACATGGGTTCTAACCCTGGTCACAGAACTAAGATCCTGGAAGCTGCACAGTGTGGCCAAAAAATAAGTTGATTAATTTTTTTAATTTAAGATTAAAACAAAAAACAAAAAAACACCACTATGACAACAATCTCTTATCTCCTGTGATCACAGAACAGATGTAGTTGAGAATCAAACTTGGGGCCTGATTGGAAGGATTATAAAGTTTCAGCATGAGTTATCTAGGAAAATCTACCAAATCTCTCACACTAAGGTGAGGGCATCGGTGCAGAGAATGGTGTGGCAACATTTGGGCAGATCCTAATGAGGTTGAGAATTTTGAACCCCCAAGTGTCCCTTAGTATTCTTTCCTGGCATCAGTAGTCACACACGCACACGCACGCGTGTGCGTGCGTGCCTGCCCGCCCCTCCCCCCATGAGGAAACCTTGCCTTTGCTCCATTTAAAACACTAAAATTCAACAGCTACACCTAAAGCACTTTACTCATAAGAGATGCAGAATCTTATCACCTATGCCACCACTTAACTGGCTCCAGGTCCAAGATAAGAGTCAGATTTCAACATAGCCCAGATGGAGAAAGCTGCTTCTGGAGGCTTTTTTTAACATACCAAGGAGTTATAGGATCTCACCAATTAGAATCATCAGTAGTCTGGCAAGCACATTAAGGATGCAGAATGTAAGGGTATTAAAGAAAATTAAATATATAGTTTGATTACCAATATAGATGTACTTTCCTGGAATTCAGGATTTAAATTGTGTTACTATGAGCTTGTGAGGTCTTCCCTGGTGGCTCAGTGGTAAAGAATTTGCCTGCAATGCAGGAGACGTGGGTTCGATCCCTGGGTGGGGGAAGATCGCCTGGAGGAGGGCATAGCAACCCACTTTAGTATTCTTGCCTGAAGAATTCCATGGCCCAAGGAACCTGGCAAGCTACAGAACATGGGGTTGCAAAGAGCTGGACATGACTGAAGCTACTTAGCATGCACGCATACGTAAGCTTGTGGAAATCCCTCTATAATTTTCTACTCTTGCCTGGAAAATCCCATGGATGGAGGAGCCTGGAAGGCTGCAGTCCATGGGGTCGCTGAGGGTCGGACACGACTGAGCGACTTTACTTTCACTTTTCACTTTCATGCATTGGAGAAGGAAATGGCAACCCACTCCAGTGTTCTTGCCTGGAGAATCCCAGGGATGGAGGGAGTCTGGTGGGCTGCTGTCTATGGGGTCGCACAGAGTCGGACACGACTGAAGCGACTTAGCAGCAGCAGCAGCAGCAGCAGTTGCTTAACTAAAGCCTGGGCTTCCCTGGTGGCTCAGACAGTAAGGAATCCACCTGCAATATGGGAGACCTGGGTTTGATCCCTGGGCTGGGATCCCTGGAGGAGGGCATGGCAATCCCCTCCAGTAGTCTTGCCTGGAGAATCCCCATGGACAGAGGAGCCTGACAGGCTACAGTCCAACAGTCGGACACATGGCTCATAAAGAATAGGATACACTGAGCGACTAACCACAGCACAACTGAAGCTTCGATTAAACAGTGCCCTATATGAGGATATATGAGATGCCAAAATTTCTCTAGCATACTGTCAAAAAGTGATTGTTAATTTTTAACATGCTGAAATATCACTTGGAGATTTGGTTAAACAGTTTCCTGGGCCCTAGAGCCAGAAATTCGGATCTAGTAGGTTGAGGGGGACCTTGAATTTTCATATCTAACAAGCTCAGGGGTGATGCCACTGCATCTGGCACAAGGACCTGAAAACAAGTGAAAGTGAAATCACTCAGTCTTGTCCTACTCTTTGCAACCCTGTGGACTGTAGCCCACCAGGCTCCTCCGTCCATGGGATTCTCCAGGCAAGAATACTGGAGTGGGTTGCCATTTCCTTCTCCAGGGGATCTTCCCAACCCAGGGATCGAACCCAGGTCTCCCGCATTGCAGGCAGACGTTTTAACCTCTGAGCCACCTAGAACCTATTAATCCTTACACCTGGAGTGAAAGTGAAAGTCTGACTCTTTGCAGCCCCACGGACTATACAGTCCATGGAATTCTCCAGGCCAGAATATTGGAGTGGGTAGCCTTTCCCTTCTCCAGGGGATCTTCCCAACCCAGGGGTCAAACCCAGCTCTCCCATATCACAGGTGAATCCTTTACCAGCTGAGCCACAAGGGAAGCCCTGCACTTGAGCACTACTAGAAAAGAATGTGAAGGCTCAGGGGGAAAGGAATATTGGAGTATATCTCTTACATGCAATCTGCTGGACCACCTCTTAGTATAACTTGGTTTTAGGCATGTTAGATAAGAGATGTCCTAGAGCAGCTAGAAATAAGATACTGGAATACAGAGAACACATTTATGGAATTTTTACAGAGAGATCATGAAACTACCTCAAACAACATCTCACTGATAGAATCTTAGATGGAAAACTAAAACTTTTCTGCTGAGCAGGCCCACCACCAGAGTGGACCACCATGTCAGAGGAGTCCAAGATTCTATACTAAAGTTTCCTCAGCTAGTTTTTCATGATTTCTTCTTTAACGAGCCTTTCAGGCATTTTTTTCCTAATTGCCCTCCTCCATGAAATTTTAATGTCACAGATAAACTGGCACGTGTACTGTGTTAATGTATAGCTGTGATGTGTGTGTGTGTGTGTGCGCACACGTGTGCATGCATGCCAAGTTCCTTCAGCTATGTCTGACTCTTTGAGCCACCATAGACTGTGGCCCACCAGGCCCCTCTGTCCATGGAATTCTCCAGGCAAAAATACTGGAGTGGGTTGCCACTTCCTCCTCCAGGGGATCTGCCCAATCAAATCTGCATCTCCTGCGTCTCCTGCATCGCAGGCGGATTCTTTACCAGATTCTTTATACATATCCCGGCGTATCTCATTTATTGCACTTTGAAGATATACTACATCTTCATAAATTGAAGGTCTGTGGCAACTTTGCAGTGAGAAAGTCTATCGGTGCCATTTTTCCAATGGCATTTGTTTACTTTGTGTCTCTATGACACATTTTGCTAATTCTCAGAACATTTCCAATTTTTTCAGTATCATTGTATTTGTTATGGTGATCTGTGATCAGAGATCTTTGATGTTACTAGTATGACTGAAGACTCAGATGATGGTTTGTATTTTTTAGCAATAAAACATTTTTTAATTAAGATATGTATATTGATTTTTCAGATATAATGCTATTATTGCATACTTAATAGAGTACAGCATAGTGTAAAAACAACTTTTACATGCGTTGGGAAATCAAAATATTTGTGTAACTCGCTTTAATGAGACAGTCACTTTATGCTGTAGCCCAGAATCAAACCCACAATATCTCTAAAGTCTGTGAATAAAGATTTTTTTCACCCCTTGAGAACCAGTTTTTACATTTATTTGGGAATGTACATTCTAGACCCAGATCCACCATTATCTTGTTAGGTTTTCTTAAGCTTACAATCATTTCTGGATCTTAGTTTACTCCTTACAATCTGATCAGGAAGTATGAGACAATTCTCAGGATTTCTCCAATGTTCTGCACCTCCATGGATACTATTCTATTAATGGTCTTCCCCTTTGACCCATATACAGTATCTGGTTGCATCTGTGTGAGGTAGACACTGAAAAGTTGCCAGTAAAATGAGAATGAAAATGAGCTACATTTTCCCTTAGTCTGGCATCAATGTTGCTTTCGAGTCCTCAGTCAGACTAAAGCAGATAGCTTAGTTTATTCCATGCTGGGAAGCTCAGGACAGTCTGATAATTTGCCAGCCCAGATTTAGAACCTATCACCAACCTTGGAGTTCAAACTATTTTCTCCTCTCCTGAGTCCCATGTGGATTAGAACAGCCACATTATTCAGTTCTTCTCCCATTTTTTAATTGGGCTGCTGTTGTGTTTTGTTTTTGATGTTGAGTTGTATGAGCTCTTTATATATGTTGAGTATTAACCCCTTATGTCCTTTACAAATATTTTTTCCCATTGAGTAAGTTAGGGCTTCCCTGGTGGCTCAGACAGTAAAGAATATGCCTGCAATGCAGGAGACCCAGGTTCAATCCCTGGGTCAGAAAGATCCCCTGAATGACAACCCACTCCAGTATTCTTGCCTGGAGAATTCCACTGACAAAGGAAGGGCCTGGTGGGCTATAGTCCATGGAGTCATAAAGAGTTGGACACTACTGAACAAATAAGACACAACACACATACATTAAGTAAGTTACCTGTTTTGTCCATAGTTTCCTTTACTATGCAAAAGCTTTTAAGTTTAATTAGGTCCCACTTTAATATTTTTGCTTTTGTTTCTTTTACTTTAGGAGACAGATCCAAAAAATATTACTGTGATTTATGTCAAAGGGTGTTCTGCCTGTTTTAGTAGTCTTATATTTGGGTCTTCAATCCGTTTTGAGTTCATTTTTGTGTATGGTGTTAGAGAATGTTCTATTTCATTCTTTTACATGTAGCTGCCCAGTTTTCCCATTTTTCCAGGGGACCTGCAGATGGCCACTGGGCACCTGAAAAGATGCTCAACGTCGCTGATCATCAGGGAAATGCAAAACCAAACCACAATGACGTCACCTCCCACCTGTCAGAGTGTCTATCATTAAAAAGAACACAAACGACAGATGTTGGCAAGGATGTGGGGAAAAAGTGAACTCTCATACTGTTGGTGGGAATGGAAATTGGTGTAGCCACTGTGGAAAACAGAATGGAGGTTCCTCAAAAAAACTGAACAAAGGACTACTATATGACCCAGAATTTCCACTCCTTGGGAGATATTTGGGGGAAAAAAAAAACATAAATGCTAATTTGAAAAGATACATACACCCGTGTTCATAGCAGCATTACTTACAATTGCCGAAGTATGGACGCCTCCATCAACAGATGAACAGTAACCCGATCCAATATTCTTGCCTGGAAAATTCCATAGACAGAGGAGCCTGGCAGGCTACATACGGTCCATGAAGCTGCAAAGAGTGGGACACGCTGAGCACAGTGTACGTACATAAGAATTAGTGACTAATGACTTTTTCTGTTATCTGTCCTACAGCGCCAAGGTCTTAGAATCAGAGACCTTACAATGGAACCCTTCATACTGAGTTTTCTCTACTTCACCCACATTTGTAGCTCTTCCTGTATCCTGCCTCTAAATTAATGGTGCAATTATCCAGCCGATCTCACTCCATTCAACAGAGGGATTATGTTGAGTGCCTCCCTCATCCTTATCAGCTACATTCAATCAGTCATTAAAACCTGTAAATTCCTCCTTACTCTCACCTCTGTCATAAACCCCCTCTCTGTCGCTCTACTGCCTCAATTCCAACGTTGGTCACTTTTGCTTAAACAATTGCAATAGATTCCTAGCTGGTTTCTAAATCAATAAAACCTCTCCCACTCCACACTAAGCATATCTTCCCAGTGATATGACTAGGTAACTCGCCTTCCTTAAAACACTTAACATCTTTGGAAACAATACTAGGCTAAAGATTATTCATGATCTGTTCACAATCAATCTCAAGTGAAAGATTTCTCTACAGTATTTTCCTGCCATTTTCAGGGTAAAGAAACAAGAACTGTGAGTTGCCAGTTTTACTACCCACATAAAACGCAAATCTTTTGTGTCAAGATTTACATGGTTAGAGAATTATAAATCACAATTAACAATAGCTTAGATAAGGTTCATAAATTTTACATGTTGTTAAATCACCTTTATCGAAATACCACCCCTCTAGTGTTTTACGCAGCTTTATTTTTCTTCTTAGTGAAGTTGCTCAGTCGTGTCCGACTCTTTGCGACCCTATGGGCTGTAGCCTACCAAGCTCCTCAGTCCATGGGATTGTCCAGGCAAGAGTCTACTGGAGTGCGTTGCCATTTCCTTCTCCAGGGGATCTTCCCGACCCAGGGATCGATCCCTGGTCTCCCGCATTGTAGGCAGACGCTTTACCCTCTGAGCTACCAGGGAAGCTTGTACTTCTTACTACTTATCACTAACAAATATTTTGTCAGTTTTTCGTCTCCACCAGAGTAAACGCCACAGTACCTTTGTTTTGCCAAAACAACGGAACAATGTTATCTTTTATTTGTATGGATCCCTAGTACAGAGCTTGGTACAAAGTTAGCCTCAGTAAATATTTAATGCGTAAATGGATAGGAGAAAAAGTCTTCCTCGCGTAACCAGAAAAAAAGGCTTTTCAATTTACAAATTATCTGAATAGGAGCAGTTCTCAGAACAACCCTGGATAAGAGGCAGAGCCTGTTGTACCAACCTATTACTCAAGTATTCGCTGAACCTTGAACATAGATCGTAAGTCACAAAACAATGAAATAAACTTCTAAAAATCCGCCTGTTCGCTCTCCGACCTTGTGTGACTCACACCCTTTCGTACATTTCACATCGTACCCAAGAAACCGGTTGGCTCCGGTCTGAAACTCCCAATTTGGCACACTATCTCGCAATACGTTGAGAAGGCGCAAAAACGCAACAAAGGGAAAGAAACGCGGCCAAAGAATAATTTTTAGTTCTCATACTATCCTTTTATTCCTGCCGTTAAGAACGAAAGAACGTTCCACTGTCCTCCGCAAAGACGGCTGAAACGCCCTCTCCGCCCACACCCACAATGGACGTTGACTGTGACGCTCTCCACCGCGCTCCACTGGCCCCGCCCCCTAACCCGGAACCCCTCCTTCCTACTATGCCCACCCTTCCGTTAGGACTCCGCTCATGATTGGCTGTCCGCCGTAGTGTTTGCCGCTTCCCCGGATGCTGCGTCACGCAGTGAGCTAAAGAGACTGCGCGCACAGTCAGCAAGAGGTGGGCGGAGGGAGCGGGAGGTTTGGGTGCTTGAGTTTCACCGGCCCGGAAGGGGAACTGCGCGCTAGAGGTGTCCAGGGACTGAGGTACGGCTCCCCCGGGCCTGCAGGTACCGCCATACTCTGTACCACTGACTGGCGGCCCTCTGGGGCCGCTGCCGACGTGTGGGGAAGGTCGGAGGCTGCGGCGCTGCAGACTGCGTCACGGCCTGGCGGCCCGTCAGGTTTCTCCTGCAGGTGACCCAGTGGAGGAGGTGGCGGCTGCGGGACCTGGGGTAGGCGGGCAGGGGCTTGTCCTCTCTGCCCTCTTCTCGGGCAGCGAGGTGCTGATTCATTTTCGCGGCCTGGCGGCCCAGCCGCCGCCCTAGTAGATAAGGGGATCCCGAGTCTGCTGTGTTGTAGAAGTGGTGCGACTTTTGCTGCCCGGCTCTCATCCGAGTCTTGTGATAAGGGTGAACTTTTTCTGAGGACCAAGCGCCTGAGCTCATGAATGTGCACGGAAGCGTAAGGGCTCGGTAACATTACCCATTCTGGTAGCTAAGGCACCTGAGTTTCAGAGAACAAACCTGTGCACGAGGCCGCTTTTTTCTTATGGTAGAAGCAGAATTGCCACCTTGGAAGCCACTGAACTGGCGTGCCTTTGTAGGTGTGTTGAGGACTGAGAGGCACAGCAACTTTAGGCTGAGATGATGTAATGGCGTGAAAGTGCTAGAATGACATGGTATTTTCCCAAAGGATATTTGTCAGTGTTGTGTACGTCGCAGATCCCGTGACAGATCTGGAAATATACTTAGATATTTAAAAGCAAGGATTCTTAGCTTTCTTCTAGGGGTTAAATAATTAGAACAGGAGTTAGACCTAGAAGTCTACCTTTTTAAGATACATCCCAGGTGGTTTCAGTACCTTGAATATTTTTATGTTTTGTTTCCAAGGGAAGTAGTACTAAGTATGGTCTTCCCAGGTGGCTCAGTGATGAAATATCTGCCTACCAATGCAGGAACCTCAGGCTCAGTCTCTGGGTGGGGAAGATCCTCTGGAGAAGGATATGGCAGCCTACTCCAGTATTCTTGCCTAGGAAATCCAGGACAGAGGAGCCTGGCATGCTGCAGTCCATGGGGTTGAAAAGACTTAACCAACTTGGACTTAACCAACTAAACAACAACACTTGGCATGTTTGGTTTCCACTGATGTTTTTTATAGCCCTGAAAAGTAATATGACCTTGAAGAGTTAATAATTTCTTGTTTGGATGACATTTTTCCTCTGCTCAAAGTTACTATTAGCTCTCTTCTATAATTTCCCGCTGAATACTGGTATGAATCTTCAGCCAAAACTACATTTATAAAATCCATCACACACCCTTTTACTTCTCTACTAGCCACATAACTCTAACAAATTATTTCTCTTGTCTCTGTTCCTGTTGAGATTTAAGCCCATTTTGGTGATCTATCTCAAACGTTTTGTAGGATGGATTTCTTGAACTAACAAGAAACAAGCAGAGAATTATTATCGATTTAAAACGTCTCTTGATCTTTTCCACTAGGAAATGACTGGCTTTTATCTCTTCTACGTCCTTCCTTCAGTTGGTTAATGGGTTATTTTTTGTCTGTCTCTAGCATTTCACATCTGCTTGGTAAACCTGGTGCACCACCATGCTGGCCGCAAGACTTGTGTGTCTCCGAGCACTACCTTCCAGGGTTTTCCACCCAGCTTTCACCAAGGCCTCCCCTGTTGTGAAGAATTCCATCACAAAGAATCAATGGCTTTTAACACCCAGCAGGGTAAAGATAATATTTTTATATTGTCTGTCTCTATGCGCCTGGGACCTTTTTTTTTTTTTTTTTTTGACAAAGCATGAAGCTCCCTACTCTATCATTAGTGATTAACTGAAACAGCCCTGAAAAAGCCCCAAATCTGCACTCTCTCCCTATTGGCTTCTTACCATTCTGTTCTGTCCTTATCACATATGAAAAAGAACCCCTATAACTTCTCCTTTACTTACAGCTCTTGGAGTTTCTCATTCAGAGAATTTAGAGTAATTTGTGAAGGATTGAGAACTATATGGTTCAACAAAGAAATCGTGGATCCTATCGTCAAAAGCTTAAGACCCTGGGAATATTACCGGCTGGCCAGTTGCTAACCATGTCATTTCAGCTCTTACTTAGAGAGTGGTAAAATCTGTCAGGTTAAAGAGAAACCCATTTCCTTTTATACTAGATTTCTGCTCTAGCATTCAGATTAGGAGTATAAGTTTTAAAATGTGAGGTAGACAGAAATGTACAGAAGCTAAGAGAGACAACTTTTTTCTTCTTAAATTAACTGTTTCACTGTTGGAAAAGCTGAAATACAAGTAGAAGTCCTCTCTCCCTTTGGCTTTGTGTTGAGGGAAGAATTGAGCCCATTTCCCAGAAGAGAAATGTAGTTAATACTTATTGAATGCATATCTTTTAAAAGTTAATGTTTAAAATGATAAATCTAGAGGTTTAAATAAAATTCATAGTTTATGAAATAAGTAATTCAGAAACTTGAACTCATTGTAATGAATTAGTGAGTCACTTCAAAGCTAGAGCACAGGTAGGGTCTACATTTAATTTTTTAAAGATTAGCTAACCTTCATTCATAGTGAAGTTACACACATAGAAAGTATCGAGTTACTTTTTAGAGAGTTATCTAGAGTATCGAGATCCTCTTTTATTGTTAACATTCTTTTATGTGGGTGGTATGTGTTTTTGTTTTCATTTATGTCAGGAATATGCTACCAAGACAAGAATTGGGATTCGACGTGGAAAAACAACCCAAGAACTCAAGGAGGCAGCTTTGGAACCATCGGTGGAAAAAATATTTAAAAGTAGGTGGCAGCCTTTAGTAAACTCTTAAGAGGCCCGTGAACAACCTCCTTAAAATGTGTGCAAACTGGTGCATATGTGCATCTTGTGAGAAGAAGGGCAGTCATCGTCAGGGATCTGATGACCCTGGAAAGACTGCTACTTGGTTCTGGGCTCAGTGGTTCCCAGTCTGATTTCTTCCAGAAAAAAATTTTACTTTCGCCATTTTTTTTAAAGGATTATTAGTTATTATGCTGTAATCTGAAAGTTATAATCTGTTAATGAAGTTCATATGAAGTTGTGTAGACTCTTTCTCAGACATAATATTTGTATGTTTCAGGCCAAGAGTAAATCACCGAAACGTAGGTGTTAATGGTTGTTCAAGAAGGGCCCATTTGGGGCCTCTCAGGAAGCAATACCTTAATGAAGTCAGTTTAGTTCACAGCTTGGCAACCTCAGAATTTTGATTGGTCATCTACCCAAAGTCAAAGAACACTACTTAACACCCTTGCAAAAGGTTAATACCTATCTTCCCTGACTTAAAATGGGGTTACATCTTGATAAACGCAACATAAGTTGAGGATGTTTTGAAGTTCAGGATACACTTAATATACCTAACCTTCCGAATATCATAGCTTAGCCTAGCCTACCTTAAATGTGTTGAGAAAACATAACATTTGCCTAAAGTTGGGCAAAACTGTTTTATACAGTGTTGGCTCCTTTCTGTGAGTTGTTGAATCCTGAAGGTGAAAAACAGACTTGCTGGGTGAGAGCAGAATGGTTATAAGTGTATGGGTGGTTTACCCGCACAATCAACTGGCTGACCAGGCACTGTGGCTTACTGTCACGGCCCCGCATCACAGGAAACTGTTATATTGCGTATCAGTAACCCAGGCAAAGATCAAACTTTAAAGTGCAGTTTCTACTTGAATGCATATTGTTTTTGCATCTTTGTAAAGTTGAAAAATCTTAAGTTGGGGACCATCTGTATGCAAATGGGAGAGAGCCCTATGTGGCATTCCTCAGGGCATTTCTGCTGGTCAGTTGGCCCTAGAAACCAAATTATATGAGTCATCTCAGTGCATAGTAACATTCTTAGTGCACAGACTTTGACTAAAGGGAGTAAGAGGCTCTTTGTTAATCTCTCCATCTGGTTAAGAGTTGATAAATTGTTTCTTTCTCAGTACTCTTGAAAACAAGAGCACCCTCTTCCTTGATTCAGCTGCATAAACACTAATTACCTTTTTCTTTGGTTATTTTTTTCTTGATTATCTTTGTTAATAGTACTGTATAACATTTGACTGAAAATGTTCTCATCTTTCTAAGAGTGCCATGAGAATATACATCTCTTATGAATAAAATAGTGTGTATCACAGAAGTACCCCTGCATCTGCAGATAACACTGCATCCCCAGATTTTGTTAGAGTGGAATTACAGATGAATTAAGTCTGATCATGTCAGTCAAGATGACAGTATCAATGTGCATCTCCTGTGTTCCGCAGTTGATCAGATGGGAAGGTGGTTTATTGCTGGAGGGGCTGCAGTTGGTCTTGGAGCTTTGTGCTACTATGGATTGGGAATGTCTAATGAGATTGGAGCTATTGAAAAAGCTGTGTAAGTAAATTGTTCCCAAACAAGTCTGGCCTTAAAGCTTGCAGTTTTCTTCTCATCTTTATCTTTTGCCACTTTTGGAGTCTTTTATGTCCAGTGTTCCAACTGTGTGGAGATACGCATGAATAATAACAATCTATTTCCTTGCCCCCTATTTATTCAAAGTAAATAGAAATCTTTACCACAGTTATATGTGTTTAAGCAAGGAGAAAATGTGTTGTTTTGTATATATGCCAAGTGCTTATATGTATTTTGTTACTTTTTATTGTAACTCCAACATACACATCATTTCCTAGATAATGGAATAAAATTTAGAGCAATAAAATGCTCTAAATTATCCAGGTCTCCCAGCCAGTAAATGATTCAACCAAGATTCACATTCATAATCCTATAAATTAATCATGTTGTGTTTCTTACAGAATTTGGCCTCAGTATGTGAAGGATAGAATTCATTCCACTTACATGTACTTAGCAGGAAGTATTGGTTTAACAGCTTTGTCTGCCATGGCAGTGAGCAGAACTCCTGCTCTGATGAACTTCATGATGAGAGGCTCTTGGATAGTAAGTCAGCTTGTTTTTGTTTTCCTTTCCCACTAAATAGCAAAAGGTTACCTGAAAACTATTGGAGGGAGGGGTATTAAGTGGAAAGAATACCTTACTGTATATGTTTTTGTTCAGGTAATATATGAATTGTGGATACAGCTGAACAAAGTAGGATATACATTCTTAGGCAAGTCGGGTATTATTCCATGTTGAATATGTATTTTAGTAGCAGTAAAGGTGTTGGAACTTAAACTTACAGGGAACATCCTACTTATCTAGTAGCAGATTTAAAACAGCTCTATTTTATAGAAGTTCACTAAAAAATAAGGCAGATGAAAATCCATCTTAGAGATCAAGGAAAATAACTGTCACAAAAACCCAAGCTACTCTAAGAGTAGAATAATACTACTACTGTTACTCTGGATTCTCCTTGAACCTATATAAGGCTTTATATTCAATGAGAGTTTCATTTCAGAGGACAGAGTACAGTTTTGTAAAACAGTTTGGAAAGAGGAGAGAAGGTAGTCACCACAATTGACTTTATAATCCCATTCAAGTGAACTTTGAGTGTTTGAGGTCTGGAGTGTAAAGAAGACACAATTAGAAAGGGTGTGTTTGATTGCCAAGCTGAGGAGAATGCCTAGCAGAGGCCATTGCAGATACTGGAACAGCGAAAGTATGATGTGTATTTGAGCTTTAAGAGCCAACGTGAAAGAGACGAGAAGCAAGTGTACCAGCTGTGTCTCTTCAAGGGCTGAAACGAGGGATGATAGGAGCCCAAATTAAAGCAGTAGTGTGAGACTGGAAAGGAAGGGGAGATGGGGAAGTTGATCTAATACACTTACAGACTTCTCATGGCAAATTCCCACCGATTCTTTCCATTCTTCTCTTGGCAACCCAGATCCCCATGACTTCCAAGTCTGTAATATTTCCACTATACTTTACAAAAGGAGAACCATTTGCAGTTATCTAGCCATTTGGACGCTTGAGTATTAGGGTCTTGCTTCTCAGATGGGTGTAAGAATCCCCTAGCCTCAAGGTTATTGAAGGCATAGAATCAGCGTGTTGCATTCTCATCAGGTATGTCAGTTTTAATGAGGTAAACAGTTTAAAGCAGTGCTTTTATAATAAAGCAAACATGAAAGATTAAAATACACAAGAGTTTAACCCCTAAAATAAGACTTAAAGGAAGTGCTTGAACCATATTCTCAGGTGCCTGTAGGCATAAGATTAGTCTCACCTGCTGTTAGGGCTGCTTAAGTAAAATAGTTTAGAAAGCCAGACAAGGTGCTACAGAGATGAAGAAGCCTTTGGAAGATGACAGGCATACGCATGATGTCAAAGGACAAAGTTTGTGCTTTTCAAACAGTAGAGACATCTGACGCTGCTTACAACAGCCATGGTACCTACTAAGAAAACTTTCTCAAGGAAGTAATCCTTGAATATGTCAGCCAGAAAGGAAGAGAGGTATTTTTTGGCACAATAAACAGAATTAAAGAGGCATGAAACTGGGATGTGTTTGCAGTATACCACTTCAGTGTAGCTGAAGTGTAGAGTATGGGAAGGTAAAGGGCAAAAAATGGACCTGCATCATGAAGGATTTTAAAAGAAAAATACACAATTACGTTAGATATCCTGAAAATGCAGAGATCCATGAAGTAGCTTTTAGTAATTGTTTCTCCATTGGAAGATGTTGGAGTAGAATCCATTGTGCTGTTGGGTATTATGAGTGAAGGCTTTCCCATTCTCAGCAAAAATAGCTGTTCCATTTACCTGTACTTTACCACAGGGTTTGACCATTCAGATGTCCTTGATTCAGGCAGATGAGGCAGATGAGTGAGGCAGGCCTGGTATGTTACACGGGATTATTGGCATCTAGAGAAGTGAAATGAAGTCGCTCAGTTGTGTCCAACTCTTCGTGACCCCATGGACTGTAGCCCACCAGGCTCCTCAGTCCATGGGATTTTCCAGGCATGAATACTGGAGTGGGTTGCCATTTCCTTCTCCAGGGGATCTTCCTTATCCAGGGACCAAACCCAGGTCTCGCACATTGTGGCAGACGCTTTACCATCTGAGCTACCAGGGCATCTAGAGAAAGCCTTCCCAACTAAATGAACTCACTTTTGTTTGTTGGTTTGAATAGTTGGCCAAACAAAATGTCTGCTGCCTAATCTTGCCAAAGGGCTGCAAGTATACAGTTCCTGCCTTAAATTTCCTGAAAATTATCTTTCTTGCATTACAAACATTTCTTTCTTGTGCACACAGAATATATAAATGTGTAACAGTGGAAATCTAACATAGGCAAAGAAGAGTGATGAGGGCCAGCCAATTCAGCAAAACAACTGGGAGGATAGAAACGAAGACTCTTATTTCTCGTCTTTTTCATGTGCTCCTATTTTTCAAGTTTTCATTTAGAGAATAGAGTTTAAGGCAGTGTGCCATATATGTTCTAATTGGTAGATCATGAGTAATTGTTTTTAATGTTAGTGTTATGCCAAAATAAATATAGTCTAAAATAATTGTTCTGGGATTTTTAAAGTGGTTCTGTTACACCTCTGTCTAACAAGAATAAAATTTTTTTTAAGATGTATTTTTACATCTTTATTTATTTGACTGTGGTGGGTCCTTGTTGCTGCACACGGGCTCTCTAGTTGCACATGCGGGGCCCACTCTGCAGTTGCGGTGCGTGGCCTCTCGTTGCTGTGGCCTCTCTTGTTGTGGAGCACAGGCTCTCGGCGTGTGGGCTCGGTAGTTGTGGCTGCTGGGCTCTAGAGCACAGGCCCAGCGTTGTGGTGCACAGGCCTGGTTACCTCGCGGCATGTGGGGCACTCGCAGACCAGGGGTCAAACAGGCGTCCCCCAGCCATTGCAGGGTGGACCACCAGGGAAGCCCAGAACAAAACCTCATTTACTTACAGTTGTCTGCAAAACTTTGTGTATGACAGTAGGGGGCACTCTTGCTAATTTGATCAAACTGAAGTAAGCACAAGGCCTTTTAATGTGCTAGAAAAAGAAAGGATTCTGTTTATTATTCTTCATCTTTTTAAGCATAGTCTATTGGAAGGACTAACTGCACTTGGAACTTGTGGGCTCTACTCTGTTGTTGTGTAAGGATGAGGTTTTCTTAGTAATACATGTCTTTCAGACCATTGGCGCAACCTTCGCAGCCATGATTGGAGCTGGAATGCTGGTACAGTCAATATCATATGAGCAGAGTCCAGGCCCAAAGCACCTTGCTTGGTTACTACATTCTGGTATGTTGTTTTAAAATTGTTATTACACAGTCTTAAGTACCTTTTGGTATTTAAGTCTTAAACTACCTTTTTTGGTGGCTCTTCACAGTTGTAAATGATACACGCACAATTTAATTAAGCCTCTGGTCTACTAAACACAGAGAGTTTCCTGCACTTATTCCTGGTTGTATTATTGCCAGAGCTCCATTCTGGCAAGTTAATGTTTCTGGTACTAAGACCATGGCCAGCCCCAGTGTTACACTCTTCTCTGGCAATAGTCTAGATAGGCAGAGGTTTCTTTTTATGTGTTTTGTCTAATACAAGGAGGATTTCCAGTCTGGTACACATCACTTGAGAATTGTTCTTACTATATATCTTTCAGAAAATAAAAAACTGAAGGTCTCCACCAGGGACAGAAGAGGTAAAAATAAGAGCAGAGGTTTTTGCAGTAGAATATAGGGAAGAAAACAATCAAAAAGATCTTTGGAAATGTACTTCTAATTAGCTGTGCTTCTGTACAGCTAACGTGACACCATTAGCTGGATCGATACTTAGATGGATCTCAACACAAAGCTACTGTAGGCAAGGCAGAGGCTGCCCAACCCTGGTATTCTGGAACAGTTTTAATATTCTTCGAGGTATTTGTAATAGTCTCCTTCATTATGGAACGACACGTGCTTGTTTACATAAAGTATTTTCCATGGCAAGTATCTGCCTCTGGGTTGAGTAAAGAGCCAGCCAGGTGCAGAACCAAAACGCTTCTTAGATGCATGTTCCCTACCACAAAATAAAACAAATTCTATAAGCATTTCCATGACACTTCCAGGGAGAGAGACCGAAATGTTTTTAACATGGGTTAGTACATGGAAATTAGGCTTTGGACACCCAATGTGATGACTCTCCAGTGTGAAATACAGCATTTACACTCATGTGCTGTCTTTAGGGGAATATGAGACAGCATGCCTTCCCAACCTTGGCTTTCAAGTCTCTCTCCCATTAGGTCGTAGGTAATTCAGCCATAGGTATTTTCCATGGAGCTTTACAGGATGGAACTTTAGTGGATGGGAGGGCAGTAATCCCAGTATTTTCCTTTAATACCAGTATCCTGCTTTTAAGAAGAAAATTATTTATAACATAGTATGCATTTGCTGCTTTTTAAAAAAAGTTATTTTAAGCCTTTTCTTCATCTCATTTCTTCCAAATGTGAATGTTATTATAAAGACTTGGTAGACTCAGATCCAAATAATGAGCTACATTGAATTTGACAGAGTTACTAAAATTCTAGACTAGTGTTTATACTTGTGAGTATTGATTATTTGGCTAGAAATGGTGTTACTGTTGTGATTTAGAATTTGGATAGGTATAAGTTTTAGCTTAGGAGTTTTGTGGCTACTGTTAATTAAATAAGGAGAAAACTTTGTAGTCCTATTGTTTAACAGTAAGCTCTAATATGTTCAAAAGGCAGGTTAATTAGAAGCATTTTGCTTTTGGTGGTTATGTAGTAAATGCTTAAGTGCCCACTTGCTCTTTCTCCAGGTGTGATGGGTGCTGTGGTGGCTCCTCTGACGATATTAGGGGGCCCTCTTCTCGTCAGAGCTGCATGGTACACGGCTGGCATTGTGGGGGGTCTCTCCACCGTGGCCATGTGTGCACCCAGTGAGAAGTTTCTGAACATGGGCGCGCCCCTGGGTGTGGGCCTCGGTGTCGTCTTTGTGTCCTCTCTAGGTAAGCCACTATGCTTTGACACTTGGTTCTTGGTGTCCTGAAATCATCTCACATACCCTGGTATTCTAATGGAGAGAATATAGTCAGTGTCACTTTTAAAGTTGATTAAAAGGGATATGCCAGTTTGACTGGATTTACTCCTTTGGCATAATGGCAGACCATTATTACTGGTTTAATCAAATACATCTAAAATGAGAAAGTTGGTCTGGAGAACATGAAAATTGCTCTGATGCAGGAACCTTCCTATTATGTGGGCAGGTGACCCATTGCAGGAATGAGTATAATGGGTTTTGAACTAAATGTATTTAAAATTAGTACACTTACTCAAATGTTTCCTTACCTGTGCAGTATACCAAAGAAAAAGGTTTGTGAGTAATGTTGATTACAAATCCCAGTTACAGAAGAATCCCTTCAAACATTTTTTTTCGCATTTTGATTTCAGGATCGATGTTTCTCCCACCTACCACTGTGGCTGGCGCCACTCTGTACTCAGTGGCAGTCTATGGTGGGCTAGTTCTTTTCAGCATGTTTCTTCTGTATGATACACAGAAAGTAATCAAGCGTGCAGAAGTGGTACCAATGTATGGAGTTCAGAAATACGATCCCATCAATTCGTAAGTAGCCTTGACTGTCTTTTCTTTGTTGCATAAGGCTGTTTGTGTTGGCTTGGCCTGTTTTGTTTTATGACTCTTGGTTTCCAAGGGCTGCTGGAACAAACTGTGTAAACTGGGTGGTTCACAGCAACAGAAGTGTATTCTGTTCCAGAGCCCAGAAGTGTGACATCAGGGCATCATCAGGGCTGGTGCCTTCTGAGGGTTCCAGGGGAGCATCTGGCCCATGCCGCTCTCCTGGCTTCTTGTCGTGAGCAGCCGTCCTTGGCGTTCCTCAGCTTCTGTCGCTCTGACTCTGCTTCTCTGTGCATGTGATGTTCTCGCTGTATCTCTGTCTCATGAGTTCAGTCGCTCAGTCGTGTCCAACTCTTTGCAGCCCCATGGACGGCAGCACACCAGGCTTCCCTGTCCACCACCAACTCCCAGAGCTTGCTCAAACTCATGGCCATTGAGTCGGTGATGCCATCCAGCCATCTCATCCTCTGTTGTCCCCTTCTCCTGCCGTCAGTCTTTCCCAGCATATTATGTCTGTCATAATGATGCCATATTGGACTAAGGTTCACCCTTCTCCAGTATTACCTCTTCTTAATTCACATCCTAATTACATTCACAAAGACCCGAAAATAAGGTCACATTCACAGATAACACAGATTAGGACTTGAACATATCTTTTGAGTTCAGCCTGCAACAATGACTTTGTTGAATTTTAGTATTTTATTGCTATTAATGTTTGGTCTGGTCTCTCTCCTTAGTAAGCCATATGTACATGGAACATTTGATTATATTGCAACTAATTGTGATAAGTAGGTGTGTATTCAGTTGATTCAGAGTATTGTACCTGTTTTTGTTAATTAGCCTTATAAAACTCTTGTCGGTAAGTTATTTTTTAGTTTATATTTAACAGACTTTAAAAGTGAAAAAAAGATATATTAGTCAAGTGTTGTTTTTGGAGAGTGTACATAATTGACTTAGTTTTATATAGAAAAGCCTGTTTTACTAAAAATTGAGAACACTTCAATTTTAAATTTGTTATTAAAAATTGAAAATTCCATTTCGGAAATATTCAGCTTACGTGCTGATGTTAAGTGTTGTATAATGATGGTGTTCCTTTCCTTGGTGTCTCCACCAAAGTAAATTATTTAAGTAATTGCCGTGAGTTTCACAGTGTCTATGACATTTCTAAAAGTAACTTATTTTTCTTTATTTAAAACTTAATATAATGATTTTTTTTTAAGTGTTCCTATAATGCTTACAGATTGTAGCAAGTTTCTTTGGAGGTGATGTGGGGAGGCAATGAGGAAGTGTATTATATTTTAAAATGCCAGACTTGTGTCTAACGCATTTTTGTAAAGTTGTTTCTTTGGTCTTGTTTTGATTAGTTCATTGTCTATCACCCTTTCTTTTCTTTTTTTTTTTAACAAAATAACTGCACTCAAAGAGTACCAGAGAATATAAAGATTTTTTAAAACTGCCCTTCAACAAAGATTAATCTGCCAAAAGAAAATCTTGACAGTTTGCTAGTCTAGGACTTCCTTTTTTGTTGTTTAGTCGCCAAGTAGTGTCCCGACTCTCTTGCAGCCCCACCAGCTATAGCCTGCCAGGCTCCTCTCCCCCTGGGATATCCCAGGCAAGAATACTGGAGTGGGTTGCCATTTCCTTCTCTAGGCAGTCTTCCAGACCTAAGGATAGAACCCAAATCTCATGCATTAGCAGACAGATTCTTTACCATTGAGCCACCAGGGAAGCCCAGGGTTTCTTTAGTTGACATGTTTTAAAAAATTTCCATTTCATATACCTAGGACACATAGTCAGTATCACTCTTTCTCTACTTGATTAAGGAATAGTTTTTGTCATTGTTATAAGAACTGCATCATATTTAACGGACCTAATTTCTTTTCTAGGATGCTGGGAATCTACATGGATACATTAAACATATTTATGCGTGTTGCCAGTATTCTGGCAACTGGAGGCAACAGGAAGAAGTGAAGTGACTCGGCTTCTGACATCCTCAATACATCAGATATCTGGCTTGTTTAATAGGGGCAGATATTCATTAAATAGTTTGTACACGCAGCTTTCGTTGAAGTTTAGAAGATAAGAACTTGCCATCGTGTTTGAGACGCTCCAGGGCTGTGACGATTTGGTTCTGCTTTTCTCCTGGAGAATAAATTCAGTAGTCCTCTTCCAGATAGCACGTGCATTTTCAGTTCTTGTGTCTGAGTAATTCTAAAACGTTCAAATGATTGTGAAAACCAAGGTTGGTTTTGCAGGAATTTGAGTGTTTTATCTATTTTAAAATTTATTTGGTTTAGTGAAAGTTCACATACTTGTGTACCTGCAGTTTCCTTTTTGGAATGTGGAATATTAACAAGTAATGTCATAAGTGATGAAAGGATTTGGTGAAGGGACCAGAGAGAAGCAAAGGGCACCTGTGGTGTTTCTTTGAACGCTCAGCACTGAGGTGATGGCGGCAGGCAAGTCACGGAGTCTGCACGTTGGGAAAGAAGGCGTGGCTGCATCTCTGCTGAGCCTGCCAGACACGCTGAGCAGATAACAAAGACATGATTCTCCAGGCTCTCATTACAGTACAGATGTGATCATGTTTGACTTCCTGTTGTCTCACACTGTTAGGAGAGTTCAAAATGCTAACCACATGGAGAATTCCTGTTATAACCTGTATGTTGTAAGTCTTACTTTTGAATCACCTGAAACAAAAAATATCTTTAAAACACTCAGGAAAAAATACTCAAAGCATGAATCTTATTGCATCTTTAAGTATACAAATAGTATGTGCATAATTGCTGAAAAATTTTGCAAATATATGGAGATGCTTAAAGAAATGCATGCTTGCCTTTCTCATTTCTTCAAGCTTTAAAGCTCTTATCAGAAAAACCTGTTTGTGATTTATACTTGAGATTATGGAAGTTTTTCCCTTTGATTTGATTTCTTGCATTCAAAAAGGAAGGCAAAGTGAGGCTTTTTACATGAACTGTATCGATCAAAAATGTAATGGAGAAAACACCTCATTAGAGTTTCCCCTGCCAGAATTTTCCTTCCCCATAGACCGTTATCTTGTGCTCTTTTTAAGTTTTTTGATACAGAAGAGTTATTTCTGGAAGTTCTTAGGAATGAGAATAGTGTATGATTTTTGAGATGGTCTATCAACAAATATTTATTATAGTAATCCAGAAAACTTCTAACCACCTCACTTGAGGATGTTTATTTCTGAATAATAAAGGTTCTAGTCAGATGGTGATTGGTCTGTAATTTTTCCAGCTGAACCATATGCCTACCATTGAACAGGGGTTTTGTTCGAGAAAGCAAGTGACTCTTACTGACATAGTATATAGAGGAGTAATTGTTTAGTCGCTAAATCATGTCCAACTCTTTGTGACCCTGTGGACTGTAGGTCACCAGGCTCAGCTGTCTGTGGGATTTTCCAGGCAGCAGTACTGGAGTGGGTTGCCATTTCCTTCTCCAGGGGACCTTCCTGACCCAGAGATCAAACTTGCGTCTTTCTACATGGGCAGCTGGATTCTTGACCATTGAGCTACAGTATGTCATGATTATAATCATGGTACTTCGAGCTGCTGCTGCTGCTGCTAAGTCACTTCAGTTGTGTCCAACTCTGTGACCCCAGAGACGGAAGCCCACCAGGCTCCCCCATCCCTGGGATTCTCCAGGCAAGAACACTGGAGTGGGTTGCCATTTCCTTCTCCAGTGCATGAAAGGGAAAAGTGAAAGTGAAGTCGCTCAGTCTTGTCCAACTCTTAGCGACCCCATGGACTGCAGCCCATTGGGCTCTTCCATCCATGGGATTTTCCAGCCAAGAGTACTGGAGTGGGGTGCCATTGCCTTCTGCAGCTAGACTGCATTTATTTGAACCCTAGCTCTTCTATTTATTCCTTTTGTAACTGCAGGCAAATTATTTCACCTTTCCCCCCCCATTTCCTCATCTGTAAAACGAAGATGACAACAGAACCAGCTCGTAGGGTTAAGATGAAATGTACAGGCACTTAGTGAAACTGTCTAAGCTTTACCTGCTGTTGCCGGCTGGTTTTGAAGGGTTTTTTTTTTTTTTCTTAAGAAAGGTCTGTGAAACCTGTATTTGTTTTCCCTTGTCTACCTTGGTCTTAAAGTGTAATCTTATAGGTTGTGTTGTTTCAGAATTTACAGTTTATATTAAGTTTGCATGGTATACACAATGCAAAATGATGTGTCTCTACACTGCGTATCAGGCAAAAGCTTATCTAGAAAATCGGGGGAGGGGTTCATTTTATTGTAGATAATGAAGACTTCAATATAAAGTGAGATATAAAATATGGATACTTTAAAATAGTAGGTCTAAAATGATAACAGAAAATCTCTAGTTCTCTGGCTCCTGTTAACATACCACTGGGTTTTTTTTTTCCCCTTCACATGACTCACAGCAAAGAGTGGAGACCTACTGATTGATAGGCTTTAGGGGGAAAAAAATGTTTCTCATTTTCTAAAACATCCGAAGTGTTAGAGCATAACTGAGATACATGATTTTAGAAAACCACACAAAATAATAAAGGCCTGTTTGGTTTGCTTAGAATGTTATCTAATGAACATTCAGAGGGCGTGAATAGAGCAGACACCATGCTAACTGGACCCAGGGGAGACAATAATAAGTGGAAATTGCTTTCTAAAGCACAGCAATCTCATGTAAGAACAACCATAGTCTATTGTGATGAATGTTACAAGAGAAGTGAACAAAGTGTGTTTCTAAGATGTCCAAGGAGGAAGTCCTCAAGAGTAAACATAGTTACAGCACATAAAAAAGGTAGGGCATTTTACACAGCAGCAACACAGTGGAGTCAGGGCAGAGACATGGGAGATGGCGAGATGTGAAGCCCGATTTCCTGCTCACAGCTGGTAGTGAGTGCTGGGCCTAGAGCCCTGGACTTTCGTGAGTATTTTATGTGCATTTTAATTGTTAGGATCTGGGAAGAAAGGCATGTTTTCCTTAAAATTGTTCATCTGTGAGGGATGTATCCCAATTAAAGTCTCTGAAGTTGAATACACCCAAGATCTGTATGTATCATTCGAATAGGGTAGGAGGAATTAATAGCTAATGATTGAAATTTTTCTGTGTTGTATGCTATCCTTTGTGTGATCATAACATTCCTTTGAGCCAAGCACTGCTTGCCCCATTTTGCAGAGGAGTAAACCAAAGCCCACAGGCTTAGTCTTTGCACAAGGTCATAGCTGGGAAAAACAAAGCGGCAGAGTTGACCAGTTATACTGGTAAGTTTGTGATGGATGCCGTAGAACTGAAGTCCTCTTTGAGAATCAAAAACTCTGTACCAGTTAAATAGGTTGAGGTTTAGCTGCAAAGACTAATACCTAGAACGTTAGAATTTTAGTGTTTATCAAAAGGCATTGATATCATTGAAGGGTAAATGGATGGTAATCGATGTTTTACTTCCTAGATCCTATTATATAGAGGACCAGAAGCTCTTGTACTGCCCAGGCCACTTGGAGCTACAAAGCAAGCCGTTTATTTAAGGTTGATGTAATCAGTAAGATGAAATCCTCCTTATTAAATGTATTCAGTTTCACTAGCACTCAAAATGGAAGCTGTTTTCAGGAAAAGATGAAAGTTATGATCTTGAGTTTGTATTTTTTGAAGCAGCTCAGAAAGATGGAGAAAGTGCGCTCAGTATTATTAACACTTGAAAATAGTAAAAGGAGCGTTTTTGTGTCTGTAGCAAAGATGAAATAAGTGAAAAGCCCAATGGGGGAAGGAGGTTTATACTCTTAGCTGGTACTAGGCAGGGCTGCTGCCAGTTAGCACACGGCAGGCCCGGCACAGTGTGCTCCCTGCAGCCTCAGCATTCCACTCGGCTTTGCTCGTAGCTTGCGTTGCTTCCTGTCTAGTGGACTATCAGCCCTCCAAAAGGGTCCTCTCAGTCCTCTGCCGTCAACTGAGAAGTTGTGTTGCAACCTTGCTGGCTACAGTTGGAAGCCTTTGGGTCGGAGAGGGGAGGGTCTCTGTGACTACACCCAGAAATACAGCATTGATTTTTTTCTGGCAGGACCAACCTGACATTCATTCTCATAACTGGGCAAATTCAGACAATTTTTAAATATTTAAATGCTTTCCACTAAGCACTTGGTAAAATCTGCCTGATGACCAGTAAGCGTGATGTCGGGTGACCATCCTTCCAGCCTAACCTTCCACGTGCCTGGGAAAGGTGGACCGCCCACCTGTGCACCCCAGGGCGGTTTTACATAGCATCACAGGGCTTGGTAACCTGAGGGTCTAATGATGATCTCCTAGGAGGTGTCGTGTCTTGATATATTAGCATGTTAGTCATGCTACCTGCTCTCAGATGCAGTATTTTTCACACTTTCTGAAACGTGTATTTGATTTTGTAATTTTTTTCCCCACAAAACCAAACAGCTTATCTTTAAATCAGTGGCATCTTAGAATTGAAGAAATAATGGTAGTTCTAAATGATTTGTTTTCTATTTCTCATAGTTCATTGTCCTGTAAGAACAGGGATCTGATGATTCAGAGGGAATCTTCCACAAGAAAAGTAAGAACAACCTAGCCCCACCCAGTCATGTACTTAACACAGGCTGAATGGACTGATTTCCCAGCAATGCAGAATGACTTCTGAACAGAAAGGCCAGTGGTGGCTGAGAAAGAAAGCTTTTGTGCTTTGGTATGATCTGTTCATAAGGAGAGTAGGGAATTAACAAGTTGGGTTGGTTTGGTACTCCCTGAAGTAATGAGCTCCTAGCACCAACTATGGAAACAAGCCAGGATGAAGGAGACCCATTTTTGCCCTCCTGTAAAGCCTGGCTGGAAACTTCTCAGCTGGAAGACAGCATCAAATGGGCAGAGGCAATTGGTGGGGCCAGAAGAGCTCCCAAAGTGAGAGACAGCCACTGTCCCTGGCCCTGGTGACCTTTGAGCAGGGAACGCTGGAGACAAACCTTTACCATTGGTGGGAAATTTCGGGGCTGTACACAACAGCATTAATCTTTACACGTCACTTTTTTAAGAAGTCAGGTGAAGAGAGAGTCACTATTTGGTAGCAAGTTATTAAAATAGGAGAAATGGCAACAAACAAACCAAGGTAATTGTGAAGTAATTATTCAGAAACTACAAAAGCATTATCCAGACTAATCGCTCCAGGAGTTCAGAGAAAGAGACCGATTATGTAAGTGCTCACAAGATGTCCTACGTACCACAGAAGGGTTGGTAGCTGGAGGGAGCCCCCAGCTTTGATAGGAAGGGGCATGTCTGGGGCAGCCTCCACACAAAGCATCGTGGGAAGTATCCTGACCTACTTTGCAGAGAACCCAGTCTCTGCCTGCAAACCAAATGTGTCTGAGCCTAACTGTGTGCTCACATGTTATGTCACCATTGTACTGGGTGCTCCAGAAAAAACAGAAGTGCGATCACGTACCTCATTTAAGTAGAAGAAGCATTTAAAAAAGAAGTTGGGGTCTTCTCTGGCAGTGTAGTGATTAGGACTCTGAGCTTCCACTGCATGGGGCATGGGTTCAGTCCCTGGTTGGGGAACTAAGATCCTGCATGCCCTGAGGCATGTCAAAAAGAAGTTGGAGAAATTATGACAAGGTTTTTATTCTTGTTAATTCTGAGTGGCAGAAAAATGGGCATTTGGAAGGGAAGTGGGGTGTTCAGTATCTATTTCAGTATGTTATATCTGCCCCTCAATAGTTCTAGGGGGCTTCCCTGGTGGCTCAGTGGTAAAGAATCTGCCTGCCAATGGAAGAGACATGGGTTTGATCCCTGGGTCGGGAAGATCTTGATAAGAAAGTGCCAACCCACTCCTGTATTCTTGCCTGGGAAATCCCATGGACAGAGGAACCTGGAGGGCTACAGTCCATGGGGTCCCCAAGAGTCGGATGTGACTTAGCAACCAAATATCACAACAAATAGTTTTTTAGAAAGGAAAGTCCACAGGGAGAGAAAATACACTGAAACACTGAAAGAAGCTTTTCGGATTTTAGACACTTACTGGGAAAGCAGAGCCTCTCTCCACCCTGTGGCCTTTGGCACCATCTCACCTGAGTGGGACTGACCCAGCGCCTTCAAGGCCCTCGGAGCGCCGATGTGCTGTGTCTGCAGTGATGTCAGGGTTGAAGTCTAGCCAAGGACACAGCTCTTGCCTCACCTTAGGCATGCATCTGGTCCTGGCGATGCTAGGTGCGGGGGTGAGAGTAAGGGAAGGTGACACCTCTCTTCTGGGAAGCCTGCTGCCAAACCTGCAAAGCACAGGGGAGATGCTGACAAACAGGATCCATCCCAATCCTACCTGCAATTCTCCAGCTCTGAGCACTGGCAGAAGGGGAACACCTTAGCATCCTCCTCCTCCCTCCCTCCCTCCTCCTCCTCCTCTCCACTGCCCAAGTCACTGGCACCCGTTCTGTGGGTCCTTTCACCCTTCTCCATCAAGGTCCTTATTCGTGAGTGGGTCTGCTATCAGTCATTTAGACCTGAATATCAGTGTGCTTATTTTTTCTTAGCCCTGAATCGTGGCAAGAAAATACAGTCATCATTTCGCACTGAAGCATAGTACATTCTTGAACACAAGTGGGAGGTTGGTATTTCTTGGAGACAGGTTGCTATTGAAAAAAGAAGGGAAAGCTTTGCACTCCACTGCTGGCAGCTGACTGCCTAATGGAACAAAAACATCTTTCCGTATAACACAATGCTTTACCATCCCACTGTCATCGAAGGGATCTCTTCCTCTCCAACTTCAACTACTGTTTTACAGAGGAGCAGAGAAACTGAGGAACAGAGGAGCTGAGCAACTTGTCCAGAGTCATACAGCTTACACACGGCAGGGCTCCGCTTAGAGCCTGGATCACGTGGCTGTAGAGCCTGGGCTTTTCACAAGTGTAGGGGAAGGTAGGGAAACGGCGATGGCAAGAGTCCTGAGTCCCCTGCTCCAGACTAAAACCATATGGTGAGTGTGAAGGGGTGGAGGCGAGAGGCCAGGAACTCCAGTGAGAAAGCAGAAAGCCAAGTCCCATTAGAGACTCAGAGATGGTGGCTTCAAGGTGCTGCAGCACCAGCTTGGAGCGGCCAGAGGATGGGAAAGACAGCGCCTTCCAGTCTCCTTGGGCGGCTTCATGGTGTGGGAGAGGAGATCATTTTCTGGCATGTGCCCATGGAGAGGCCAACAGGCCTGCCAGCAGCCACCAGGGCGAGCCAGGGCAGCCCACAGCCGTGATGGGGGCAGGCAGTGGGAGCGAGGCAAGAGGAGGAGCGGAAGGATTCACAGCATCTTCAAGAACCGAGGGGGCCAGTGAGGGCAAAGGTGGAGGCAGCAGGCCCTAGGTTACCAGTCTTGACCTCAGCAGCAGAGCAACCCAGAGGCAGGCAAGATCCAGTGAGCTGGAGGCTCATGAGGAAGTTCAGATTAGCTGTAAAAACACAGAGAAAGTATCAGCTTTGGGTGCAGTTTGAGGATGGCATGTAAGCTAAACACTTACATTGTGGATTATTTCCACCCAATGAGTTCTTGTGGAACCAGGTCAGGAAAGAACTGCAGCTTTGGAGGCACAAGACCTGGTTCCAAGTGAGAAGTTACCATTACATGTTTAGGCGAAAGGCAATTTTCCTTTCCCTTGTTGCAAGATGGAAATGAAATGCCTGCATCCCTAAGGTGGGAGGAGAATTAAATTAGAAGACGATTGAAGGACACCAGATGCTGACCCCTCCCTGTATTATAAACTGACCTGCAATTTGCTGGGCAAATGAAAGAGGGAGAGTCATTTCTGGTCAATCACAGGGTCCATAAAGTATCCCTGAAAAAAAGCGTGATGGCCAAGAGTGAAGTGAGGGACACGAGCCAGAATGTCCTTACCATAAAGGGCTTCAGGCATTTTCCTAATTGACCTCAGAAATCACAGGCTTAACTTGAAAACATTTTCTTCCTTGTAAATTCCCCTGTGTGTTAGGTGTGTCTCCGGAGACTTATTTCTCAGGAAGGCTGCCAAGTGTTCCAATTCATCTTTGGAAAGGATTCAAAGCCTCAAATTTGATTATTTTTGTACCCAAACTTCATGTGCTTAAAAACTAACAGGTGTTCCTGTTAAAATGCTTCTCATTTGCACCTCTCTCAGTTCGACATGAGATTTCAGATATTCTAAAGAGCCAGAGGTGTTTCTTCCTTTTTTTAAAGAAGTTGAGAGCTATCTTTGAAATGTTAAAAAAGCAGGTGAAGAATCTGTGAACAGGAATTGTCTCTGGGGAGTGGGATTTCAGATGGAATTTATACTTAATACCCTGTGTTATTCAAATGAATGCATCAGAGATTGCTTCAGTAATTTTTTAGAAGCATTTAAAAAGGTGGTGGAATTCTGACATCTGAATCTGCTCTTCTCTTTAAACATACGGTCCCAGGAACACCTGAGAATCTGTGAATCGTATGTGTGAGTGTGTAAGTAACAGTCTCCTGAGACTGCCAGTTCTTCTTGCTCTTAACTGTTCAGTGCCCCCATGGCTCTGTTCTATAGTGACAAAAAAGCCATACTGAAAACCTAATGTCTATTTCTGACTCTCTGGCTGAGTGGCTGAGGGTTCTGAGAAAATTACCCAAGTCCGGGCTTTAGTTAGAGTGTAAATCTCAACAAATCTCTTCACTAGCCTGGCTTGTTGTTGTTCGGTCGCTCAGTCATGTCTGACTCTGCGACCCCATGGACTGCTGCGTGCTAGGCTTCCCTATCCTCCACTGTCTCCCAAAGTTGCTCAGATTCATATCCACTGAGTCGGTGATGCTATCTAACCATCTCATCCTCTGTTGCCCCCTTCTCCTTTTGCCTTCAATCTTTCCCAGCATCAGGGTTGTTTCCAATGAGTTGGCTCTTCCCATCAGGTGGCCAAAGTATTGGAGCTTCAGCTTCAGCATCAGTCCTTCCAGTGAATATTCAGGGTTGACTCTCTCCTAACTTCTGCACCACTGCTAAGCAGTGAGAGTTCAGCTTGGCCAGTCTCTACTCCCTCTGCCAAGTAGCTTCTTCCTTTCACCTCTGATGACGGTTTGCCAAGAGGAAAAAGGACTCATGCCAATGCAAAGAGTGCCTATTTCAGCAGGTGACGGGTGACTGGCAGCCACAGGCATGCTGTTGCCCAGAGAACCCAGTGGCACCTCAAGTAACCCCAGATAAAAATTAGATAAAATAGTGGTAAAGTGCTTGATATGGGTCACGGATGTCATCTCAATCTTAGGAAGCATCTTCAGGAAATGTTGCTGAGTTTAGGAACCCATAACAAGCAATCTGAGAACAAGGTGTGGGCTGATGGACACAGCCTCAAGGCCAGCCCCATCCTCTCTTGGCCTCTCCTTCCTACAATGCCTCTCCTGGGCACCAGCTCTGAAGCCACCCTTGGTAGACCCCTTGGGTCTTTCTGATCACACCCTCTGCCACTGCCCACTCAGCACAGCCAGCAGGATTCAGAACACACCCTGGAAAGGGAATCAGGCAGGGGCCAGGCAAGTGACTAATATAGTGTGACATTTGGTCCTTAAGCCCTGTGGCTCTCGCTAGTTTCCTTGTGTGGACTGGTTTTAAAGGTTTTGAAAACACATCAAAGCATACAGGCTGACTGTCAGAAATCCCCTGGCCAAGCAATTTGCTCAGGAAGCTGTCTGAAAATGTGATCTAAATTGAATCTCTAATCTCTAGCAAGAGAAGAGGGCCAGTCCCAGGCAGTGGGGATTGTCCGAACTGACTGCCAGAAACCAGGACGAGTCTAGAGAGTTGAACCTGATACTACCATCTGCCCACATGCCCTTCAACCCTGGGAACCAGAGCCAGCTCTTTGGTTAGAAGGGCACACTTATTAAGGCAAAGGACAGATAGACAGGATATCACAAGGGCAAATGCAAATTCTGTGTGTCTGCATGACCACCTCCACCGACAGAAGCTCCCTGAGACCAGCCAGTCACAGTGTCTTCTGTGTCCCTGGGGCCAGGTACACAGCCAAGCCCATGATGTGTATCCAATGAGTAGGTGACTCTCAAGCCACCTGTACCATTGACCAACTTTCCTCCATGCTTGCTGCCATAGGATGTTCTTTCTTCACGTCTTTTCTCACATTGATCCTTAACCTGCATGTTCTTTTGTTTCATTACGATCTTAAATACCCGTCAAGGTGCAGCCACCAATCCATCTCCTTCTCAGCTGTACAAGCATCTCCCATGTTTCAGGGGGCTCCTCACACATGTCCTTGTTCAGGTTTGTGGGAAAGAGAGCAGTGTACCCATTTCACAGATAGGAAGCAGACTCAAAGACATTTGATGGCAAGTTCAAGGACACTCCATGGATATGTGGCAGACCAAGGACTCAAACCCAGGCTGTCTGATTCCTCACCCTGTGCTCCCTATTTTTCACTCACTGCTCAAGACTCTTCCCCTGAGATTTTGCAAAGGGTTTTATGGTTCTGTTCTCCCTGCCACATCTAAGGAATAAACAGGAAAATCTATGTTTGATAGAATGATTACTGACACTAAAAGTTAATGTTCAACCCTAGGAAATGACTCTTCCTTCCCAGGAGCTTTCTGAAGCCAGGGCTGGGAGCTCCCTCCTGGGGCTGGGCATTTATAGCTTTGCGTGTTATAGTTCATGAAATACTCTCAACTTCTCGAAAAGCTGGTTTGGGTTTTTTCCTCTTGGGAGGGGCTGACTCTACCCTTTATGCGAATTCCAAGGCTGCGGGTGCCCTGCCCACTGGGAAACACCTCTGTCTCTGCTGCTCTATAAAGTTCCCAAGTGGCCCCAAGGGAGGACTTCTGTAGCGCAGCAGCCTCCCCAAGTCGTGAGGTTCCTGCCCCGCCACCATGAGGCTTCTAGTCCTCACCAGCCTGCTCTGCACCCTGCTTCTCTGCTTGTCCGTCTTCTCCGCAGAAGGTAGGACTCTCCCCGTCCCCGCCCAGGGTGCCGGTCCCTGAGCAGGGATTCTCTGGTCTGGGATGGTGGGAATCAGGAACTGTTGGAGGACAGGCAGTCCTGGGCCCTGAAAGACGTCACCCCTGAACCCATATGGCACCTCTATTCACAGTAGCAGCACCAGAGGGAGGCTCAAGAGCCTTAAACCCCGCAATCTGTCCACAGCCCCAGCTCCCCGAACACACACACACTAAGTAAAAGGAAGAGGCTTTGTGTCTGTGTGGGAAGCACACCGCTTTTACTGCACCTAATTCCTGCCTCACTGGAAGTTTTGGAGCCACTCTGATACATATGAATAATGCAGTCAATTTGTGTTGAATGAGTGAATAAATTGATTAGTAGACCATCTGGTCTGGGCACCCCCAAATCTCATGCAGAGGGAACACCTGTGGCAGATGGGATGAGAATGTGGTGCGGAAGCATGCTCATTTAGAACGGGCACACAGCCCCTGCACCTTTACGAATATGAGTATTTAGCTCTCCTGTCTTTCTCAATTCAGATTGCTGAATATTTTGAACTGTTTCTCTTGCCTAACCCTCTAAAAACTGCTTACTGTGTTTTTTTTTTTTAACAGTTATGGTTATTTTAACATTTATCTGTATTTGAGGATATAGAAATAAATACCAGGGTGAAAAACACCCATAATTTCATTACTCAAGAATGTCCATGTTCAACATTTTGTTTATTTCTTTTCAGTACGCTTACAAGCATCTTTGTAATGGATATCTCTCTGTATGTTCAATCTTATATCTGTTTTATTTACCATTGTATTATTATAGTCACCAAAAATATTTACAGTTGAAATCTGGAAGCATTTACACCAGAATGTCAACAGCAGCCATCTCTGCCGGAGCAGTAGGATTATCAAAAGTATTCACTTTCTAAAGTTTCTGCAATGAACATTGCCACATAAACATCATGGAAAACAGGGATTAGAGTTCCTCACAAACACAGCCCATAGCAACATGATTTATCAGACCTCTTCTGTTGGACATGTTAGAGATTGCCAATGCTACCTTAATGACAATTCAGTGAAGATGAATGTCTTTCCTCGTTAAGCTTCCTATCCTAGGAGATTCCTATCTCTACCAGCTTCCCCAAAATGGGGTTATTTAACTAACAATTTTAGATATAACTTGCCACTACATGAATGTACTGTGATGAATTTACATGCTTAGATATCTTTGAGCTATTTTAAGTATACAGTAAAAAGCATTCTACATAAAACATTTCCTGTATTTCAGCTAATTCCTAGATTGCCGAGGGGAGAGAACTACGTCAAAGGGCGTAGACAATTCTTAAAAAAAAAAAAAATTTACGTTTTTAGTTTGGCTGCACCAGGTCTTAGTTGCCACCTGCAGACTCTTAGCTGCAGCATGAGGGATCTCATTCTTTGATCAGGGATGGAACCTGGGCCCCCGACATTAGCACCTGGGAGCACAGAATCTTAGTCCCTGGACCACCAGGGAAGTCCCAAGGGCATAGATACTTCTGAGTGATGGTGCTGAACTGTTTCTTGGGCAGGAAGATGAGGAAGACATATTCTGAGGGCAGAGTATCTCCCCACATTGACTTTGTTATTTATGGAAAAGAGATAGCCTCAAGGCCCACTGTCCCTGGATCCTCCTGTAGCCTGACCCATCCTGAGTTTCCCTGAATAAATATTCCCAAACCCTTGGCGCTGGGGGCTGAAGTTCACTCCTGCACAGACCCTGTCCCCAGTGTCCCCAAGTGTGCTAAGGAAGGGACTCTGTTCCTGTTCCCCTCTCAGGGAGAAGACACCCGAGTCATCATGCCAAGCCCGGAAAAGGCAAGCCCTGCTGTCCCCGAATTCCTGGCCCTGACCTGATGACCCAGAAAGGTAAGCGCCGCACAACTGCCCAGGCGTAAGGAAAGGCTTTGGGGAGGCCGTGGGACAGGCTGTGTATGCGTCCCCTGCCCACCCGCCCTCCATTCCTGGCATCAGGCCCTTTTGTGGAGAAGCCATGAGCAGACGTGATCTTGGCCTCATGGATCTTTCTAATCTAGTGGGGGAAACTGACCTGCACCCCCCCCAAAAAAAAGTCAACAGATTAATCACTTTGAACTGAATACATTCCCTCAAGAGAAAGAAAAGGATGCAATTAGAAAATGGGATGGAGAAGGTCCTCACCCTGGGTGGGAGGCCTCAGAGGGGCCAACCTTTTCAAGACCCAAAGACCAAGGAACTGGCAGGAGGAGGTGGAAGGGGCGGCGCACGAGGGGAAGCAGCAGGCATGAATACAGAGCAGGTGGGGAGTCGTGAGGTGCTCAGAGAAGCTACGAGCCAAGGCAGGGCTGGCCTGGTGAGGGAGCTGGCCCATGAGCTGGGTGACCAGAGGGGATGGGGCGCACAGGGCCAAGGCGTCCCGAGCAGCAGGCAGGCAGCACCTATCCCAGGCGGCAGGCTAGGGGTGCAGAGCTAGACTCCCTCCCAGGGTGAGGCCTCGAAGAGCAAGGCTGCCCTCTCCTACAAGGCCTGGGGGGCAGGGGGATTGAGGGGTGAGGGAGACGGGCCAACAGAGGGCTACAGGCACCCAGCTCCCAGTACTGGGGCACCAAGCCAGGGCAGGCTGATGCGTGGGAGTTGCCTAACCCAGGATGCAAGGTTGAGAGGGCTGAATCTTGGCTGGCGTTTGGTAGAAAGTCCCAGGGCCTGGGGCAGGCAGAGTCCCCAGGGGAAAAGCCAGCCAGGCCTGACACAAACCCAGGGTTCCTGCCCCCCACCCTCCACTTAGTCTCTGCAGCCTAAGGAAGGCCCCGTCTCAGGGGTCTAAGAAGGCCCAGCTCTGCTGACTCCTCTGGGGCCATGGCTCAGGGAGCCCTTGACCAGAGCTGGAGCCTCCACACCCCTCCTGGTTCTCAAGAGTTCTGTGTGCCAAGGCGAGGCCTGGGTGTGAAGCAGAGGGAGGGGGGCAGGCTGTACACCTCAGCCTCAGGCCACTTCTCTGGAGAAGCTGACAGGCCCCCTTTCCAAAGTGGCATCACATCCCACTGGGGCTGGGTAAAAATAACCGGTTCTCACACCTTAAACCCGAGTGTAAGGCCCCCACCCGGGCTGGCTGGCTGGATGCAGCCTGGCTCTCCCTGGAAGCTCCAGCCTGGCAGAGGAGGGCTGTTTCCCTGAGTCCCTCCCCACCGGGAAGCCAGGCTGGGCTCGGACCCTGCAGCGCCCTCCCCAGGATGCACTTGCTCAGGAGCACTTGTCAATGAAAATAATTAATAAACAATCAAGAGTAAAAATAGAAAAGAGTTGTATGTGAGCCAAACTGAAGACTAGCCAGAAGCCTGCTTCCCAGTTGACTCTTGAGAAACTGCCCAAGAGAAGCAGAATTTTCACTAGTTTCGTGTCTTGTCAGAATAAGACAATTAAACAAGTCAGTATCACATTTCTTCAAGGTTTTTTGTTAGAAAAAAATAAAAAAACAGACCAACCTGTACACAGCAAATCAGTATGGCCTTGGTACCTGGGAAGTGACTCTTATCATCAGAGGATTAGCATTGGTGTCTTAGGAAGGGGAGCATTTAGTCTACACTTTAAACATGGACATTCTTTACTTCTGGTCAATGTGCCCTTTTTAAAAAATATTCAAAGCAGATATACAATGCATGTTTGATAGGCACCCAAAGGCTACTTTATTTAGCGTAAAATTCAAGTTAGCTCATGTTTGAGCCAGAATGACTTCCCACAACACTGTAAGCCCAGAATCCTAACCACTAAGCCACCAGGGAATTCCCTGTGAAAATGTTTCTTATTACAATAAAGAAAAGAGAAGTTGAAGATGTATGTGCACGCACGCACACATGATTCACAGGAAACACAGCAGGGTTAACTCCTTGTGCACAGCACAAGGGCAGCTCTTTTATTTATTTTTTTTTTTTAGCCACACAATACTTCAGAATAATCTGAGTGTGTGGCTCCCATGCTGAGTCTGAATTTCTATCAGTGTACATAGCTTTTAAATTCCATTGCAGGGATCTGCAAGCAACTTAGAACAAGAAGGGCAAAGTAAGCATTTTTACCAGGTCCCTATCATGCAGTCTCATTTAAATCCTTGGAACCATCCCAGGGCAGCATGGTCCATTTTACAGATTTGAAACTCAGGCTCAGAAAGGTTATGAGGCAGAGCCAGAAACTTGTCTCTGTCCATCTCTTTCCGTTGCAACAGCTGCCTCCTGCAGAGAAAGGAGTTTCCTCCTTACATTTATGAAGACATGCAGGTGCCTGAGGGAGATTGCAGACTTCCTGAAAGGGAAGCTCTGTCTGGGTTGGAATCTCAGCTCCAGCACTGGCTAGATATGTGTCCTTGAGCAGATCCTTCAGCTCTGCTAAGCCTCAATCTTCTCCCCTGTGGATGGGTATAACAGTAGACTCTATGATCATACCCTATTACCCCATAGTCAGTAAGGCTGTGACTATAAAGCCAGGCATTGGCCTGGCACCGGCTATCTGGTAAACTTGCTCTGCTGTGGCTACAGAGGAAGCCTGAGCATGCCCAGGTGCAGTGGTTCCACCCGTCTTCTGGGGCTGACCCTGCGGCTCACACAGCACTGTGGAATAAACAGCAGGGGCGCCGGGTGTGCCAGGCTCTGGGAATTTGGCCTCTGTACCCTGGTTCACTGACATAGAAGAGCCTGTGCACTGTCTGCTGAAAGAGAAAGTGGCCTAGGCTGCCTGGAGGATGTCCCTGAGCTGACATCACCAGCTGTGACACACACAGGCCAGTATCGCCCACTGTCCAATCTAAGATGTCTTTCTGGAGCATGGCTTTGCCCGAGTGCTATGCTAGGCCCATGGCAGTGATATGAAGTGGCAAGCATGGGACTCTGGGTTAATTCTACAAAGCCATCATCAAAAATCAATGCGTTGAGTGGCCAGTTTGCTGAACTTACCACAACGGTAAATTGTTTACCAATTTACTAAAAAAAAAATGCTTCTCTAAAGCATTTGAGAAGTTGGTAACCACCTATACGGCAGAATTATTTTAAAGGAATGTTCAATTTGTTGGTTCTGTTGGGACTTGAGGGGTCTCAGGTTTAGGTGTGGTCAGACAGACAGCTGTCTAGGCCTCACCAGCCAGGAAAGTCTGTGACACTGAGCCTCTGTCAGGCTGCCCTCCTTCCACGGGTCCTGAGGCTGTCAGCGAGGGGACTCCTGGGGAGGGCTGGAGAGGCCTTGTGGGAGGGTCCCTGGGGTCTGAGAGAGTGCCTGTCCATCCTGCAGGCTTCTTAGGGCCTGAGAGCTCCATGCCACCTTCCCCGCTTTGAAGCCCCACAAAATGACTTGAACATTTTGGGAGACACTTGAACATAGTGGGAGACAGGGGCTGAAAGGGACACAGATATTCCTCCCCACCATGGGGTTGCCCCTGTCTTCAGAAAGGAGCCTAGCCTACAGAGACAAAGGTTATCCACTGAGGACACTGAGTGTGATGACGTGAGGGTTTGGCAACTTTGGAAGGTAGCCCGGTGGACACTGGGGCTCAGTGCAACAGAGGCGGGAGGTGGAGAGGCTGCCCATCCTGCCCAGTCGACCCATCAGAGGGGCTCAGATTAGCGGTCTTGTTCCTTGTAATTATACCTGTCAGCCACGGCTGCATGATAAAACACCTCCAGCTTCAGTGGCCCAAAACAATACGTAGTTATCGTTTGCTATGAGTCTATAGGTCAGCTGGACCGTTCTTCCAGTCTTGGATGGGCTCATTCATTTTCCCAAGGGTTTGGATAGGTCCTTCTGCTGAGCCTAGCCAGGCTCTCTCACGTGTTTAGGGGGTCAGTGGGATGAAGCTAGGATGATCTCAGCTGAGTGCCTGAACTCTCTTCCACAAGGCGTGGAAGAGTCATCCTCTGACAGGCTAACTCAGGCTTGTTCACCCGGGGACTGCAGGGCTCCACCTGCAGAAGGGAAGTATCTAAGGCCTCATTAGGTCTCAGAACGGGTCCACTTTCATCTCCACTTTATTCTCTGGGCCAAAGCAAGTCACCAGACCAGATTCAAGGAGCAGGGAAATAGACCCTTTGTCGTGATGGGAGAAGATGCAAAGGAAGGGCGTTATCCTCATTTGCACTCGGTTAACAACAGAGGATGAGAGGGCTGGATGGCATCACGGACTCGATGGACGTGAGTCTGAGTGAACTCCGGGAGATGGTGATGGACAGGGAGGCCTGGCGTGCTGCGACTCATGGGGTCGCAAAGAGTCGGACACGACTGAGCGACTGAACTGAACTGAACTGAACCACATTATTTATTATAGGAACCAGAGAAGAGAGTTTTGGGGCTTGAGGGTGGAGACAGAGGGTAGAGGGGAAGCAGTGGTCAAGAAATCATGGTTCTCCATCAGAAATGCTAGTAGAAAACTCTCACAATATGATATTAATAGAAAGAAGTAGTTAACACTGCATATTACTACGATTATCACCATGGGAAGGCAAAAGCACTTTCAAATAGGAAGAAAAAGAAAATTACACCGATATTAGCACTTATTTATGAGTAAGACATGAAGCTATGGAAGAATTATGATAATTAAATTTATTTTTTGTGTAGCTAGTAATTATATAGCAACTACTGAGCTGCACTTACATCTGCTAACTCATTCAACCCTCACAATAATCCAAAGAGTTAGACACTATTGCTATTCTGATTATTACAGTCAAGGCACCAAAGCACAGAGAAGTTTAGTCAGCTGTTGAAGGTTACCCAGCTAGTAAGTAAGGGGTAGAGCTGGGCTTTGAATCCAAGTAATCTGGCTCCAGAGTCTATGCTATTAACTAGCATACCACCTTGCATATAGTAATAATCCAGAAACTAAAACAGAAAAAATAATATTACCATAATTTAATAACCATCCTCATTCATATTTCCTTTTTTCATGCAAACATGTTTACCCAGCTTTATTTTTATTATACCTTGTTTTTTTAATTTTTAAAATTAACATTGCATTGTATACATTTTTCTTCAAGGTGCTGTATCATCTGCATAGCCACAGGGCTTTAGCACTGTTAAATATTTTTTTCATCATGACATACCATTTAGTAATTAACCATTTCTCTACCACAGGATATTCAGACTATTTCCAGAATTTTTTTCTGCTGCTAAAAACAAAACTATGAAGACTAGCTTAATACATGCAGCTTTTTCTTTCTTTATGGATTATGCCTCCCACAAATGGGACTGGTTCATCAAAAGATGCAAACCAAGCTTTGAGACACACATTACCTGAGAGAGAGGAGATGGCTGTGGGTTCAAGGGTGAACCCTCTCACCACTACCAACAGAAACAGACCTTCCAAACCCCTCAATTTTAGTGGTTGACAGAGATGGTTGAACAGATAAACTACCTTCCCTAGATCTTCTGCTAATAAATCAGATTTCTCCCCGATAGGATAGAAATAGCCTGGGCTGGTCACGTTTGCAATGAAAGACCCCCTCTGGGCATCCCAGAAAGAGCGTAAGATCTGACACTTGCTTTGATTTTTTAAAAACATATCTTCCTATCTAAAAATTAATCTTAATTGTATTTCTCCCTTTCCCCCACCTTGACTCTGCTTGCCTCTCTGCCTCTTGTCTGACCTTGCCTGTTCTTGTCCGCCCACTGCTCCTTCCTAGGACACCACATGAGAAACTGCAGACCATGCAAACTCAAGACAAAGCCCCGCTTTTGGGTGGTTCCTGGAGCACTCCCACAGGTGTAGCGCTCCCCCAAACAGGCTCCATACATCTGAGGCCCTCATGCTTAATTCTTGAGGCACCAGAAGACTTAGGGTCCCCCAGGGTGCTCCCCTCAAAGTCGGGACTGATGACAAAGCCTCTGCCCATGAACCTGAGCTTCCTTTCTTAAAGACACAGCATTTCTTGCCTACCATGTTGGACTGTGCTCATGATTTTTTTAGAAAAGCCTGAACCAGAATCTTCTGAAAACCACAACATGGATTCGAAAGTCCAAGCTCTGGAATGCCTGTTTCTTGCTGTATGCTCTTGGGCAAGTAACTTAGTCCCTCTGGGCTCAGGCTGGCTTCAGAGATACAAACTCCAATGAGAGAAGACATCCAAGGAAGGCACCAGTGAGCTTCACTTACCCCTTTCAAGCCTCATGGCAGTGAGCTAGGGTGTTGGAGGGCTTCATCTCAGGCATCCCTGGCATAGCTCCAGAACTCCAGATCCTGGTATCAATCATCCACCAACCTTCAGAGTCATTGTGAGCCAGGTCCTGCCCACCCAGCCTCAGTCTCCATCTAGCCCCTTGCGCACGGATAGTCAAGACTGCATCGTGACCTGAAGAGCTACAAATCCAGAGACTTCTGAGCCTGCTAGAGTGAAGGGTAACAGGGACCCAAGAATGGCCAACCAGCAATGCAGCGGCTCAGCTGAACCGAGACACACCTATGCTCCTAACTGTCCCACATCCCATGGCCCCTGTAGAAACCCCTGCCTGATTTTCTGATGTGAGTCTGCTGTAAAGAGCATGCAATGAAACAAATTGTAAATAAATAAACAAAACACATGGCGCATGGTTGTTTGAGAAAACCGGAGGTAGGACCTTTGGTAGGAACTTGGGCTTCCCTGGTAGCTCAGTCGGTAAAGAATCTGCCTGCAATGTGGGAGTCTTGGGTTCAACCCCTGGAGGAGGGCATTGCAACTCACTCCAGTCTTCTTGCCTGGAGAATCCCATTAACAGAGGAACCTGGCGGGCTACAGTCCATGGGGTCACAAAGAGTCAGACACGACTAAGCACAGCACTGCACAGGCGGTAGGATCTGAGACACAGCTGTCTGCTGCAGGAACCCCACTCCCTGAGGCCTCTCCTGCTGGCAACACCTTCATCACAGCACAATCTAACCATGAAAGGGGGCAGGGGCGTGGGGAGTGAGGAACAGTGACGGGAGCAAGGGTCTCGGTTTGACACACCAGCACTCCCCAGGATTTTCATGTGATCTGGTCAAGTCAGTTCCCGTTTCTGTAAAATGCAGAGTCCAGGACCTATTCAGAGAAGCTAACGTGAGGCCCCGACAAGTAGACAGATGTAAAGTGCCCACAAGGGGCCTGGCACAAACAGAGGAGCTTGGTTCCAGAAAGCCCCTGCCTTCCCTGCCCCCATCCTGGAGGGAATGTTTATGCCCAAGTGAACACACAACTGTGGAGAGGAGGCTCAGAGGGAACAGATGGCCCAAGTCTAAGAGGCTTATCCTTCAATAAATTTCTTTCTAATCTGCTTCTCCCGGCAAGGTGAGAAGCCCCTCCCTACGTCATCCCACAGCTGTCTGAGAGTGCCAGACCCACCAGGTGTGAGGCTGATGAGCAGAGGTTCCCTGGCACCCGGCTGTGGGGACAGTGGTCCCAGGGCAAGCCTGGGGTCCTCACCTTGTCCTAGGCCAGACCTTTCTGTTCCTGCCAGAAACTTCATTTGCGAGCTCATCCACTCACTCACTCAGCCACCCATCCCTGGGGTAGGTAATGGTCAGAATGTGCTAGTTCCAGGGCTCAGAAACGAGCAGATTCAGTCCTTGAGGGCTGAGAACTCTTCACTGCTCTGCACGGTTGTGAGGTAAGAACAGAGGACTGGGCCCAGGAGTGGACCTGAAAAGAGGAAGAACCGATGCTTGTGCTGATTCTGGGAGAGTTCTAGCTGGAGAAGAAATGGATGTGTGTATGTGCGCGCACACGCGCGCGCACGTGCGTGCTGGGGTAAAGCGGGGGTAAGACTTGAGTGTTTGAGAGGAATCCAGCAACTGGACAGCAAAATGGGGAACAATGGGGAGGTTTCATCTGAGACCATAAGAGCACCCGAAAGTTACCAGGTATTTAGAGCTTATCCTGAGGACAATGGAGCGAGAGAAAACGCAGGTAGGAAGAACCATTAGGAGGAGATGGAATGAGGTAGAACTAAGGCAGAGCAGCAGAGGACGATACAGAGGTGAGGGATTTGAGGTATTGAGTGGACAGGGACAGTCTTATGAATAACGCTATTCAAGGCTCTCAGGGGACTTCCCTAGTGGTCCAGTGGTTAAGATTCCATGCTTCTAATGCAGAGGGTGTGTGTTCGATCCCTGCTCAGGGAACTAAGATCCCACATGCCACAGGCATGGCCAAAAAAGTTGGGGCGGGGAGGCTCTTGGGGACCTAAGAGAGTACAAAGAAAACCAGACATCTGGAAGTGACTGCATTACAGAACTGGGATTCTTCTGTCTCCTTAATGAGCCCCTTGAAGAATCTTAACATATTGGCAGGTCTCCGTAGTGTCACTAGAGAAAGTGTGCCATCTCCATGGCAATGGAAGGGGCCCACATGCCCTGACTGGGTAGGGCCCCACTGCAATTGACAAGGCACAGGTTTCTCAGACAGACTTGGGTTCAAATGATGACTCTGTCATGGGACATCACGAAGTTCAGATGACCTCTCAGAGTCTCAGGTTTCCCATCTGGAAATGAGGCTAAGACTGCCTATCAGAGGCCCATGAGGGAGAGGAAATCAGGAAGGCAAGAATGTCTGGCTCTGAAACAGTAGCCTCATTTGCTTCCACTAAACTGAATGCATCCAGGACTCTCCACCTCTCCACCTCCGCTCAAGACTAGGTCCTCCAGGACCAATTCCATCCCCGGCTATGGCAGAACTTCCTGTTGGAAACCACATACACTTTACAGCCCTGCATCCCACTCACTGTGCTGATTCACCTGAGCTTATCTCTGGGCAGACTGTCCAGGCTGAACCACTTTCTGGAGTCCCAGCTGGTTAATGTTCACGCCGGACCCCACATGTGACTCCCCTGACTGTGCAGCCGCTTGCCCAGTCATGGAAGCATCATAAAACTCCTAGAATCTGGGTGTGTCTAGGATATAGTCTGGTCTCCCAAGTGGTGGCTGGACCTTGCCTGTTTACAAGCAGTCTAGTAACGTGTGGCCAGCTCCAGAGGCAGGCTTGTTATCAACAGCTCCATCTCTGCGTGAGGTCTTTGGCCTATCTGCTGTTTAATCTGTCCAATTGCCCTGCCCCTCAGGAGTTGCAAAGTATGAGCCAGAGACTGGAAGTTGTCAGGTTACAAGCTGTCAGAACTGAAAAGTTCCTTACACACATAAAAATGCCACTCTTGCACTTTTTCAGCTCAGGGCTTAAGTATGTTCTGGATATGGGCGCTTATACATGAGCAGTAGTCCCCTACAGCCTTTCCCTCAACTACTTCACACTTCTCCATGTCCCGCCTGGCTCAGCAGGCATTTCATTGTATCCCCTTTGGCTACTCCACTCTACCAGTTTATGGATGGATGGAGGAGGTGGAGCATTTCAAAGGCCTGCAGAGTGTCAGCTGTTGACTAGCACCAGGAACCAAGACTCAAAATCCTCTCAAGTGTCTGTTTATTGATTCATGTACTCAGCCATTATTCACCCAGTCAACAGCTGCTCACTGAGGACCTCCTGAGGGACAGGTCCTGTGTTGATACTAAAGCAACCTATGCATGAATGATTCATAGCACCCTGGGGGAGACCCCAAAGCAGGCAGATTATACACTGGATTCTTTTAAGGGCCCTGTCAAGGTCCTAAGGAGGGACCAGTTCTGTCTGGGGGCAGAAGCATGCCAGGGGAAGAAAAACAAAAGCTTTCTGGAGGAGAAGACATTCTTGGGAGTGTCCCTCCCCAGGCTCAGCCATGTGGCAGGCTGCAAGAACAATGGAGACTGCTATACGGTGAAAACAGGTGACGTCAGGGCTGGAGCTTCTGCCCACCTGTGTGGATGCCACAGTGATCAAGAGCCAGCATTACAACAGGATCCCAGCCAGTGGGTACTAGTTCCAGCTAGATGGGGACCGGGAAATAGGGGGCCGCCCCAGATTCCTGCCCCCTAGAGAAGGAGATGGCAACCCACTCCAGTACTGTTGCCTAGAGAATCCCCTGGAAGGAGGAGCCTGGTACAGGCTACAGTCCATGGGGTTGCAAAGAACTGGACTCGACTGAGTGACTTCACTTTCACTTTCACTTTCTTTCCAGATTCCTGCAGAGTCTCTCAGTTAGGGGAACAAGTCAGGCACTAGACAGGTAAGAAAAGGAATGCCGTCTCCATGTCAGAGGAAACTGAGGCAGCCACTCTATACCTGGCCTGGACACAGCAAGGGGACAGAGGGCGGCCACATTTCACAGCAAATAATATCCAGAACTCCCCAGCCCTGCAGAACCTCCTGCTGTGGGAAGCAACTCCCTAGTTTCAGCCAGCTGAGTACACCTGGTCCAGACGTGTAGAGGACTGTCCTCAGGACTTCACCTGAGCTGAGACGGGCAGAGCCTCACAGTCATGTTCAAAGAGGGTTCATCCCTGATTCTATGTCTTCATCCTCAGGACCAAATCCTGCCTTGGACCACAGCTTCCCGGTCATGAGCGGTCATTTTGTTGGAACTCAGCAACTGGACAGAAGAGCTCAGGATGCCAAGTACCAAGGGCAGACGTCTGTCTCTAGATGGTCTCGTCCCAGACAGCTGGGGTAATAGCAGGGTGCTGGAGACCTACCCTTCCCCCTTCCAGAGCAGGGTCATTAGGAAGATGAGCCTGGAAGCAGGCATCTGTTTCTCCCCACAGCCTCAACACCAGAAGCTGGAAGAACTTTTTACCCAACACCTCCTGGTGCATGTGTGCACATATGACCTGGGCATGCATGTTTACACAAGGAGACATGAGTGATGCACATATGTGTGCGCAAATGGGACTAGAACTCACATGTGTTTGGGGGCAGCTGTGTAAATGTGTGTGAGTATGGGGGAAGGCACTCAGATCAGATATGAGCAAAGAGGTCATAAGAGCCTAACCTGGCATATTGGCAGATGGCACTAGAACACACATGCATGCCCAGGCTGGCAGCTGGCACTCAAATTCCCACTAACAGCTGGACCAGCTGTTATACATCTACCTGAGGAAGAGCTCTTGGAACCTACCCTAGAGATGACTGATGAGATATTTCACAGCAGGTGCTGTGGCAGGGAGGCCCAGAGGAGAGGGAGCATGTCGCCCTGCATGGGGTGATGGGCTTGTAGAGGACAAGGCAATGAGTGTACCAAGACTGCCCAGGGTATTTGGGTGAGGGCCATGCCACCTGTCTCAGGGCAGATGGGACCTTCCTTCCCAGCTATGAGCAACTGAGCTCTCCAGGGCATTTCCAGACCCTTGGTACCACAACGTCAAGATCAGAGTCCAGGGTGAGAATCTCCATCAAGAGCTGCTGTTTTCCTTGGTTCTCGGGCGCTTTGTTTGAGGACTGGGGCCAGCCTAGAGTGACCAACTCCTTCCAGTTTACCTTAAATCTTACTGGTTCTAGCACTGAAAATCCCATATCCCTGGAAATCCCTTCAGTCCCAGGCAAACCAGGCTGCTAGTCACTTTAGCAGATCTAAACAGGTACAACTGAAGGGGGACAGTCTTCTTAAGAAAAAGAATATAAACTGTAAATACAAAGTTGGGCTACGGAAGGACCAAGTGTGAGCAAGGGGCTCAAGAACTGAAGCGTCAGGAGCTTCATGGTGGTTGTCCTCTGCCATGGAAAGAGTTTCAACTATTTTTGCAACCAGGCTAAACTGGGCATGAATCCACACTCTTTCTCCCACTGGCTGTGTGAGCCTGGGCAAGTGACTTACCCTCCCTCAACTTTAACTTATTCCATTTGACAGCAGGGACACTCACACCATACACACACACAGCGTGTGGCGTATTTCTCTATCCCTCTCTAGTACAAGTCTGTTGACCGGCATTGTCCCAGCATTTTGTAACACAATAGTTGCAGAAATGGCTGTGCAATTTAAAGTGCATCTTTCCAGCAGACTCACAGATATACAGAATAAACTAGTAGTTACCAGTGGGGAAAGAGGAAGGGGTAGGCAATGTAGCAGCAGGAAATTAAGAGGTACAAACTATTAGATACAAACTATTGTACAACACAAGGAATATAGCCAATATCTTATAATAACCATAAATAACTTTAAAAATTGTGACTCACTATATTGTACACCTGTCAGTTCAGTTCAGTCGCTCAGTTGTGTCTGACTCTTTGCAACCCCATGAACTGCAGCACACCAAGCTTCCCTGTCCATTGCCAGCTCCCAGAGTTTACTAAACTCGTGTCCATTGAGTCGGTGATGCCATCCAACCATGTCATCCTCTGTGTTTCCCTTCTCCTCCTGCCTTCAATCTTACCCAGCATCAGGGTCTTTTCCAATGAGTCAGTTCTTTGCACCAGGTGGCCAAAGTACTGGAGTTTCAGCTTCAGCATCAGTCCTCCCAATGAATATTCAGGACTGATTTTCTTTAGGATGGACCGGTTGGATCTCCTTGCAGTCCAAGGGACTCTCAAGAATTTTCTCCACACAGTTCAAAAGCATAAATTCTTCGGTGCTCAGCTTTCTTTATAATCCAACTCTTATATCCATACATGACTACTGGAAAAACCATAGCTTTGACTAGATGTACCTTTGTTGGCAAAGTAATGTCTCTGCTTTTTAATATGCCGTCTAGGTTGGTCATAACTTTTCTTCCAAGGAGGAAGCATCTTTTAATTTCATGGCTGCAGTCACCATCTGCAGTGACTTTGGAGCCCCCCAAAATAAAGTCTCTCACTGTTTCTACTGTTTCCCCATCTATTTGCCATGAAGTGATGGGACCAGATGCCATGATCTCAGTTTTCTGAATGTTGAGCTTTAAGCCAACTTTTTCACTCTCCTCTTTCACTTTCATCAAGAGGCTCTTTAGTTCTTCACTTTCTGCCATAAGGGTGGTGTCATCTCATATCTGAAGTTATTGATATTTCTCCCAGCAATCTTGATTCCAACTTGTGCTTCATCCAGCCCAGCGTTTCTCATGATGCACTCTGCTGCTGCTGCTAAGTCGCTTCAGTCATGTCCAACTCTATGCAACCCCATAGACGGCAGCCCACCAGGCTCCCCTGTCCCTGGGATTCTCCAGGCAAGAACACTGGAGTGGGTTGCCATTTCCTTTTCCAATGCGTGAAAGTGAAAAGTGAAAGTGAAGTCGCTCAGTCATCTCTGACTCTTAGCGACCACATGGACTGCACCCTACCAGGCTCCTCCGCCCATGGGATTTTCCAGGCAAGAGTACTGGAGTGGGTTGCCACTGCCTTCTCCGATGTACTCTGCATATAAGTTAAATAAGCAGAGTGACAATATACAGGCTTGATGTACTCCTTTCCCTGTTTGTAATCAGGACACGTATACCTTATATAATATTGTACATCAACTATATGTCAATAAAATAAAAATTACTGTTATAACTTTTCAAAAAATAAAGTGCATCTTTCCAGCCACAGGGCCAAGCCCGAGGGGACTGAACAAGAAAGGTTTTAGTTAATGGGGCCTAAAAATTGCCCAACGTTCTAGGACTGCTCATTAACCTTCTCCTTGGCCTGAATCCCTAACTCTTGCTAACAGTAGATGGAGGGGAGCCGTTACTGGGGGATGGAGGAAGGGTAGCCTGGTCTCCGTTCCCGCCACCCCCACCCCCACCCCCGCCCGGCCCTCGCCCCCTGCTGGGAGCCGGTTCCCCTCAGCTCTGCACCCACTAATTGGTCTCATTAGGAGGCAGGCGGGAGGCTCCAGAGGCGCAGATCCGAGCTGTGTCATCCGCTTAGCGCCCTCGCACTCCCGCCCGCGCCCCCTCCCGCCGCAGCCGCCGCCGCCGCCGCCGCCCGGGTCGTCAGCTCTGCACTCGTCGTGCGCCCAGGGCATGCTCCACGCTCCGGAGCCCGGCCTCGGCAGCGGGGAGCCGCACCACCCGCCCGCGGAGACATGGGGCGCGGCCCGCCGGCCGTCCTGGCCCTGTGGATGCTGTTCCTCAGCCTGGGTGAGTGGCCGCAGGGTCCAGCGGGCCCCGATGGGGACGAGAAATGGGTGCCAGCTCCACCCGGGGGGACCTAGGGACAGTGCTGGACCGCTCGCTTCCAGAGTGGGGCTGGGGACAGGGACTGGGCGCGGGGAACGGGGACCCTCGCTGTTCTTGGCTTCTCCAGAAGCAGCTTTGGCAGCTGCACGGGGGCTGCGGGAGCGCATCCCCACTCCTCGTGTGACCTTGCCCAGGGACCTGTGCCTCTCTGGGTCGCGGGTTCCCAGTCTGCCCACCGATGAGGCTGAAATCGCCGCTGCCTAGGTCCCAGACACCGCAGGTGGTGCGTGGCCCTGACAGGTGCAGCCCAGTCCGAGCGCACCGGAGGTGGTAGCCGCGGGACCTCGTGGGTGCGCGGGGCTCGAGGAGGGGAGCCTGCCCGCCTGTGGGGCCGGACAGCGCGACCAGCGGGTGCGGAGCTGCCCCTCGGCGCTCCCAGCTGTCCTCTGTTCTGTGTTCTCTCCCTAGCTCAGGCCAACTTCGCCCCCCACTTCTTCGACAACGGGGCGGGCAGCACCAACGGAAACATGGCCCTGTTCAGCCTCCCGGAGGACACGCCGGTGGGTGAGTAGCGCTGGCGCCTGCCCCGCAGTCTCCCGGAGGAGCGGCCCACGTTCCCCCGGACACAGGGACCGAACCCGTGACTCCTGCGAACCTATCGAGAGGCCGAGCGCCAGGCGGCAGGCGCTCCCGGGAGCCCTGTTAGCGCTCTGAATCCCCCGGGGCTGTAGCGGGAAGGGTCTCCACGCAGTCGTGGAGACCCGAGCCACGGCAGTTCTAGAGATCCAGCCGCCGGCCCAGAGACAAGACCAGCCCCAAGAGGCAGGCGGAGGTCCCCAGATCCGGGGCTCCGGACCCTCTGTATTTATGACCTTGAACAAAGCACTTACTCCCAGAGCCCCAGGGCTCTAGGCTTTAAAACGGACCCTGAACAATGAATTCACTGGAATCTGCAGAGATGGGGGAGGAGGAGGGAGATTCGCACTTCCTCTCGTTCACTGCATGGGCAGAGCCCTGAGAACAAGGACAAGCCGTGTAAAAGGAGCACCTGCTGAGAATTCTCTGAAGAACTAGTCCAAGCTTGGGGAACAGTGCTGCCCTTGGCTCTCCGCTCCACCTTAGTGACTCCTCCCTTTTCCCTCCTCCATCTCCAGTCTTGGCTCCAGAAAGAGACCCTAGAGTTAAACCCAGCAGCCCTGAAGCCCTCGGTAGTCTATAGTCTAGATTACAGTCTGTAAAGCAGTGGCTACGACCCGCTAACTGATCGTCGGGAAGAATAAAGAGGAAGAGAGGGCAGCAGCCAGTGCTCAGCGTGTCCCCTCTGTCTTCTTCCAGGCTCTCATGTGTACACCCTGAATGGAACAGACCCCGAGGGAGACCCTGTCTCCTACCACATCAGCTTTAACCCTGGCGCTAGAAGCGTCTTTTCAGTTGACCCCAGTTTGGGAAACATCACCCTGATTGAAGAGCTGGACAGAGAGGTACGGGGACCTGAGAGGGGCATTGCCTGCCAGGTTTGCAGACGGACCTCGGTGGGCTGGAAGGTTCCCTCAAGAGCACCCTTGGAGAGGTCTCATAAGTCACAGAAAATTCAGCCAGCAGATCAGGGCTGGTTTTAAGGGCAGGTCTGACTTGTGTAAAAGTACGTCCCTCTGTGCGCTCTGAGCCTTCGGGAGACAGGCTGTGTTTCTCTTGTGAGACCCCATGCCAGGCAGGTGAGCCAGCTGCCGGGACCCCAGCTGTGGGGTGCTGCCAGCAGACCCCCCAGCCCAGAGAAAGGAAACGGTGGGGACACAGCAAAGGAGGTGCGACGGCGCTGCCCCAGCCTATCAACCCAGGGCAGGACCGGAGACCTTGACACGGTCCTCACTGAGGCCCCACCATGTCCTGGGGAGAGTTTGAGACACCACAGACCTGGATCTCTGAGGAACCGTAGGATACAGCAGAGATGAAAGGAAGAAAGAGGAACATTTTTAAAAGGATGAAAAACCCCTTCCTGCGTCCTCCAGCACACCAGTTAGCAACTCTCCTCATTCTAGCAGGAGGGTGCAGATTCTGTTGGCACCCAAGCCCCCTGAGGTTTATGAGAACTCTTGATGGGTTAAACCCCAACCCAGGTCTTAAGCATGACCGTGGCCAGAGGTAGTGGAGGAAGCTTTTGGCCACCCCGCCCTGCTCCAGGGCCCCTCTGATGTGCCCAGCTTCGGGGTCCTCAGGGCACCTCCGACTCCCGGATCCTCACTCTGCCCTTGTGCTTCACAGAGGGAGGATGAGATTGAAGCCATTATCAGCATTTCCGATGGGCTGAACCTGGTGAGTGCACACTGCAGCCAGCCACCACCGCCCCTCCAGCCTCTCCCTGGGTCTGAGCACTATGCACTCCCCCAGGGGCTGGGGGTGGGGGCTCCCAGCTGAAGTCCAACAAGATCTGCCCCAGTGAGCTCATAGGAGAGAGGGGACGGAAGGGAGAGAGTGGGAAGAGACAGACCTGCCTGCTGCCCTTCTGCCGACGGAGCACCCCCACATTCCGCAAGCAGCGACTCCTCAGTCCTTCCCTCTCCTCCGACCTGGCTCTTGGCTCCATCCTCATCGCACAAGCTGAATACCTGGGCATGCATCCCTCCTCCCTGCCTCTTCCTACACAGCCTCCACTCTCACCAACCCCTTTTTAGTGCTTCTCAGATAATCCCAGGGGCTCCCCTCCCCCCAGACCCCAATCTGAAGGCACCACTGTGCAACACAGTCCTGCCTGGCCACAGTCTCCCAGCTCAGAAGATGCCGCCAGGTGCTCCCCTACTACGCTTGGGATGGAGTGCTAGTTTCAGACTGGCATTCAGAACACCCTCAGCCTCAACCACCTTCTCTCCCACATTCGCCCTACCTACTGTCTAGCCCTAAATCTGCTTCCTTTCTGTTCTCTGAACTCACCAGGCCTTTCACTTTGCCTTTTGCCCGTGCTTCTTCCTGACATACCTTCCACCCCCTTTTCCCTCTCACCCACAAATGGCTTGCTTCCCAGGCCCCCCTGGTGTCCTCCACTAGGCTGGGTCACATGCCTCTTCTCTGAGCCTCTGGGTGCAGCCACCTAGACCAGTGCCGTTAGCTAGGTTGGGGTGCACCGTGCCCCCAGAGTCGTGCGGTGCAGGCCCTTGCCCTCAGCGGCCAGCACGTCGCTGTTGTCAGGCTGAATGATAACACGCTTGTACATGCTGATCTTTGCCCACCACTCCACCCTGCAAATTTCACACGGTCAGACAGAGCACAGTGCTTGGCATCAAGTAGTTGCTTAATAATAATATGCGCTTCATGAATGATGAAAGAGGGAAGGAAGAGGGAGGAAGGGAAGGAGGGAGGGAAGGGGGGAGGAAGGGGAGAGGGGGCAGAGACTGCACCTGGGCTGTTAGAGGACATTGCTCCTTTACCACCCAGAAGGTCTCACTGTCCCAACTCCTGTCCCCTTTGCCTCTTTGCAGGTGGCAGAAAAAGTCACGATCCTAGTTACTGATGCCAATGATGAGGCGCCCAGGTTTATCCAGGGGCCCTACGTTGTCCAGGTTCCCGAGGTGAGCGAGGGGCCCCCGAGCAGTGTTGATGCCCTTCCACGCAGACCTGTGGCCTGTCCTCTGGACTGACCTGTGTGACCTGGCCAAGGGGAGCCGGGCACTGGAGGGACGAGCCCCTCCATCGCTCACTAACCTCACCCCTCCCCTCTGTGTCCTCTCCCCACCTCCACTGCCATCCCCTCATACATTCATTATTATTCCAAAGGAACATTTATATACCATTTTCCAATAGAATTATAGTGCACTCTTAGTGTGGAAGTGTGAAATATACAGAAAAGCAGAAATATAAAGAGTTAAATTTGTTAAATTCGTTAAATTTGTTAAATTCTCATCAGTTCTGTGATTATAGGTTATTGTTTTCTGTTTGTTTCACATAGTTGTGACTACTAAACATATGCTTTCTGAAGTCTCTTTCACTTAATTTATAACATAAGCGTGAAGTTGTAATCGTGAAGTTGGGGTACCTAACATTTTAATAGCTTTCCTTTAATAGCACATTCCAGCATTTACTAAACTGTTCCTTTATGTCTGGATATTAAAGGTGCTTTAAATTGTTGCCATCGTAAGAAACATCAAACTCTGAACTTAAAATTTCCTTTTCTCTAATGGGAATGATTTGAAATTGCTAGGTCAAAGCATGGGTACATGTGAGGCGTTGTCAAATTGATTTTCCAGAATGGAACCTGTTTGCCTTTACCCCGGAATGTGGGAAAGAGTATGTCTCCTGGTTCCTGGCCCACACTGGGGATTCTTGCAGTTTTAAATGTCTGCTAACTCAGTAGGAGAAAGCTATTCTTTTTGGCTCTAAGGTTGCACGTGTGTGACCCCTGGTGATACTGAATATGCCCTTGTTTATTAACTATTTCCGGTCATTTCATATTTAAACCCTTCATCTGTTGGGAGCCCTGGATTTTGCTTTGCTCTTGCCCTGAAGCTGTTTTCGGAAGGAGGATGTCTGTTTGTTCCCCTCTCCTGACCCTATTGGACTCCAGTGCCTCCTCCACCAAGGCCCCTCCTCCTGTTCATGCTCCCTGGGTCAGTGACTGCCTTTCACCTGTCTTTAGCCCTCACTTCCCTGGCCCCACCTTCCCACGCTCCCACACCCCAGCTCCCTGAGCTCCTGTCACTGCTCCTGGGGCTGACCTTTGTGGCTGTGGCCCCGCAGGACACACCTTCTGGGAGCAGTCTCGCCAGGGTCCGTGCAGTGGACAGGGACACCGGCTCCGCAGGGAGCGTCACCTACTTCCTGAAGGTGAGGTGGGGTGCTCAGCAAACAGCCAGGGGTCTGGGCTGGTGGGGACACCTGGGTGGCCTCCACCGCCATCCGTCAGGTCCGTGCCTCAAAGATTCCCAAAGATGCTCAGAGATGGTGCGTCCGATTCCAGCGAGGTCTCAGTTCACTCAGATGGGGGACCAGGCGGGGACCCGAGACTGCCCTGAGCAGAAGCCATCTTCCCCTGACTGGCACATCCTGGCTCCTGCTAAGTTGACCTGCCTTCCTTTCCCCAGATTTCAGGACCCTCACTTCACCACCGGCCAGTCCCTTCCCCAGGAGATGACCTGGGCATTTGGTACCCACACAGAGTGAAAGAAACCTGTCTGGGCCTAGAATTGTCAGGAGGAAAAAGGGAAGGAGAGGCAGCTCTCAGGAGGAGCAGAAATGTGACACCCTCTCCCCGGCCCTGTCCACCCAATGCCCTCTGTTACAGGCGGAGACCCCACCCCACGTCTCCTGCCCCTCCTCCAGCCCCTCCAGAACCCACTGCCCTCCCGCCACAGCTGCTGTTTCCGCAGCTCCTCCTCTTCTCTCCACTGTTAATCTCTTGCTTTCACAATTTTCAAGGTAGTGTAGCTCAGCGGTTAGAAACCCTAGAAACACCCCTGGGCTCCACGGGTTCTGGAGAGATCCCACCACTTCCCCCGCACAGGGGTTCAACCATTATGTGACTTTCCCTGCTCAGCTTCCTCACGCACCGAGTGGGAAAGATGAAAGCACACCCTCACTGGATTGTGAGGACTGTGTGTGTACGTGCTAAGTCGCTGCAGTGCAATACCGTGGGCTGTAGCCTGCCAGGCTCCTCTGTCCATGGGGTTTTCCAGACAAGAATCCTGGCGTGGGTTGCCATGCCCTCCTCCAGGGGGTCTTCCTGACCCAGGGACTGAACCTGGGTCTCTCATGTCTCCTGCACTGGCAGGCGGATTCTTTACCACTAGTGCCTCCCGCGAAGCCCGTTGTGAGGATTAAACCCATGAGAAGCTCCAGCAACAGCTCTTGACCCACAGTGACCCCGTCTTCAGATCAGAGATCATCTCCTGTCCCCACCTGACCTTCCCCACCCCCACCCAGACGCTGCCTGGCTGACCCACAGTCACTTAATGGTGGGGCTGGAAGATCCTGAAGGTTCTCTCTGTCTCTACCGCTTTCAGTCCTCACCTCCTCTAGGTTAGAGCACGCTGCTGACGTTTCCACCTGGGAACTCTGGGCCAGAGTTTAGCCCCAAGCTGGGCCCGGTTGTTTTCCAACTGAGGCCGAGAGAAAACCTGAAGCCCTGCTGGAACATCTTAGTTGGACTGAGGGAGGGGGAGTGGAAGGCCTGAGCTCCAGGAAGGGGGACTCTGCAGACAGAAAAGCCTGGGTGCCCTGAAGTTGCACCTCAGCCCCTAGGTCGGAGTTCCTGTAACAAAGGATGGTGAAGACTCCCTTTCAGTAAGCAGAGCGGGTGCTCCCGGGGCCGGCCTGGGCCCCGCCCCAAGGCCCAGCCTGCCCTCGCTCTTACAGAATCCGCACCCCACCGAGTTCTCCGTGGACCGCCACAGCGGGGTGCTGCGCCTCCAGGCTGGGGCCACCCTGGACTTCGAGAAGGCCCGGGCCCACTTCGTCACTGTGGTTGCCAAGGTAACAGGAAGGGAGGAATGGGAGCATCCCGGCAGTCCTCAGCCTCCATCGGGCGAAGCTGCCCTCGGATGGGAGCACTTAGGTTCTATGATGGAGGGACAGATGGCGCCGCGGAGGCGGGAGTGGGGCTGCCGCTGCTCGGGATCTGTGTTGAGCGGACCCTGCCGGACAGACACATTCCTCGGGGACGCTGGTCTCTGTGGGCCGGAGAGGGCATAGTCCCTCCCGGGAGAGGGCGTCCGCCCCTCAGGACTGACCCCGGCCTCCCCGCTGTAGGCCCAGTGGCCACGCCCTCACACCCCACACAGCCTGGCCTTTGGGCACCTCCGTTTCTCTGTCCAGGCTCGCCCATCCTGCCTCTGCCTCTCTGTGTGACCAGTTACCCACTCTGAGCCTCAATTTCCTCATCTGCCCACCCCAAAACTTGACTAAATTCCTCATATTTCTAAAGAGTGTGGTGTAGGGTTTGCAGCTCCGCAGGTGCTCAACTGAAGTGACTGCCCTTCCCTTCGAGGGCAGGAAACCCCAGCCTTCCTTCTAAGCCCCTGGTTTTCTTCTCCAGAAAAGTCCCTGCTGGCCATGTAGGCCACAGGGCAGCCCCCTCAGTCTCTGTCGGGAGGCCTGAGCCAATCCCGCCTGGAAGTTACCCCATGAGGGCTGGCTTGGCAGGTGCACACTTCCATGATGTACCCTCAGGCATGGGTCCAGCTCATATTCTTCGAAGATTCTCAGGAGACTTTGCGGCTGGGCTCCTGGCTGGGAGGAGAGATTTTGGCTCTGACCCCCGCCTTCTCTGCTCCTCTTCAGAGATGATTCCCTCTTTCCAAAAGAATGCTTTTGAGCACCTGCTGCGCACTGGCTGAAGACCTTGATGCATTATCTCATTTAATTGTCCTAACACCCATAGGAGGGGGAAAATTATCTCTAAGTGGCATAGAAGCACATAGAAACAGGGAGGGCTGCTGGCCTCGAGGCCAGTCGGTGGCAGGAGCCAGATTCAACAGGAGTCTGCTCGACTCTGGAGCCCAACCTCTCTCCCCTCTCTGATCCTTCTGCAGGATGGCGGGGGAAAGCTGCGAGGGGCCGACGTGGTGCTCTCGGCCACCACCGAGGTCACGGTCAACGTGGAGGATGTGCAGGACACGGCCCCTGTCTTCGTGGGCACGCCCTACTATGGCTATGTGTATGAGGACACCCTTCCGGTGGGTAGCTGCACCCCTCAACCCATGCACCTCCAGATGCCTCCCGCCCTGTCCTTTGCACTGCCCAAGGGTCCCCCGGTGGAGATGGTTAGGCTCAGCCCAGGCTCACTCGCCTCACATGGAGGCCAGTTCTGGATTCACTGACTCAGGCCACACACAGGCCGTTTTGCACTGGGAAGTGTAAGGGGGAAGAGGAAGCTGCTCGTGTGTGGAGCACCTCTTGGGTGCCAGGGCTGTGCCAGGCATGTCTTCACTCATCCGCACTTACCCCAGCCTGGCTGCAAGTGTCAGCCCTTCAAAAGGGCTGTGAAGAGAGGCTGGGAGAAGAGCTGATGGTTTGGTTTAGAGGGGCCTTTCCTGCACTTTGTACAGGAGGTGAGGCCCCAAAGTGTTGCTTCCTCTCCTCCAAGCCAGTAGCCTGAGGCCCCTTGGGCCAGTAGTTCTCCCACAGTTTGCTGCTGAATCACCCTTGTCAGACATCACATGCAGGCCCAGGTCAAAGGCTGTCTTCAGCCTCTGCCCCTTTTGGTCTCTCAATTTCCAGCCCTGGGCCTGGCATCCGAGGGCCGGCCAGCCCTCCACCCAGGAGCCAGCAATGTCCTTTACTCAGCCCAGCCTGTCTCCCCACCCCACTCTTTTGCCTTCGCCTGACATGTGCCCATGGGCACAATGCCGCTCGTCTTTCTCAACTCAGCCCAGGTGCCACTTTCCCCTCTATGGTGCCCCCATGTGTTACTATGCCCCTCAACCAGACCACGAGCTCCCAGCCAGCAGGGGCCAGGCTGGAGTCAACTCTCACGTAAGCTAAGCTAAGTCACTTCAGTCGTGTCCGACTCTGTGCGACCCCATAGACAGCAGCCCACCAGGCTCCCCGTCCCTGGGATTCTCCAGGCAAGAGCAAAGGAGCGGGTTGCCATTTCCTTCTCCAATGCATGAAAGTGGAAAGTGAAAGTGAAGTTGCTCAGTTGTGTCCGACTCTTAGCGACCCCATGGACTGCAGGTTACCTGGCTCCTCTGCCCATGGGATTTTCCAGGCAAGAGTGCTGGAGTAGCTGGCTGCAGTCCTGGAACTCTCCGTGGAATGAAATTGCATCCTCTAGTCTCACTTCCCCAGTTTCTGATTATTTCCAACACTTGCTGAGCACCACCCCTGTGCTGGGTCCAAGCTGAGAAACCACCTTTCCAGAAGTTGCAAGTTGAGTGGTGGAGATGGACATAGAGAGGGAGAGAGAAAGGCCGCGCTTCCCCCATGGGGGCCGTAGGGCAGAGCAGGGGGAGGCCCAGAATGTCCCGCTGAGGAGCTAAGGGGGAAAGAGGTGCTAGGAATAGGGGGAGAGGACAGTCAGGAAGCAGCCATGAGCATGGGTAGGCCTCTGGGGTGAAGGGTCTACGTAGGGAGGTGAGGAGAGGGTGGCAGGCAGGGCTTGAACAGGGCTTGTCAGTTGAGGCAGCTTCCCAACCCCTTCGATCAGCCCCTGCAGCCACAGGACAAAATCCTAGTTCCTGGACTTTGCACTGGACCCCCTCTGCCTGGCCCCTCTCCCAGCTCTCCCTTCAGGCCCCTTTGAAGGCCAGAGACAGATGAGGCAGCAGGTGTGAGGCTGGAGCAGGGGCAAGAGAGGTGAGGCCTGAGGGTGGTGTGTGGGGAGGGAGGCGTGTAAGAGGTGTGAGGAGGAGGCCCAGGCAGGAGCCCTGAGTGTCCCTGGGCAGCTATGTGCCAACCCACGTGGGGGCAAGCAGCGAGGCACAGGCTGTCCCTCCAGCCCTGGGAGACCAGAGGGCTATGAGCGTCCTGCAGAGCAAGGATGGGGCCTGGCAGAGGCCTGACTCTCCAGTGTGGTGGCACCTCCCCTCTGTGATGGGAGCAGTATCTGGGGAAGGGAGAACCCCAGCACCCCCCCACCCCCGAAATTGGCCTCAGGCAGCTGCTTCTGTTCCTCCCAGGGCTCAGAGGTCTTGACGGTGGTTGCCATGGATGGAGATCGGGGCAAACCCAACCGCATTCTCTACAGTCTGGTGAATGGTGAGTCTGGGGCTCATTGCTGGGCTGTAGGTACACATCCCTGGGCAAGCAGGGTGAGATCCCCAGTCTCTCTGGGTCCCAGTTTCCTCATCTATAGGCCAGAAGGACAAGGTGCGTGGAGAGCAGAGGCTGGGTGCCTCCAGGAGGCAGCACGTCTCGTTGGGCATCTGCTCTGGGCCCTGCTTGTCGTTCTGTCCGGTAACAGGGAGCGGCGCCTTGGGTGGGGAGGGGCAGTGGCATTACTGAGTGCGACACAGGCGGCGCCAGGCCATGTTCCCACACGCTCATGGGTGTATGCTCATGATAGGAAAGGGTGGCAAGCTTTCTTCCACTCTAAATTGCCATGGTTTTTTCTCATTCCTTTAAATGTTTTGGCTTAGAGCATATTATTGAATTAAGTGAATTAAATACAGTGATGATTCAGGGTGTCCCTAATACTCACCCTGCGTATGGATGAGAAAACTGAGGCTCAAAGAAGCTAAATCATCCCAAGTTCCCACTGGGCTTGAGTCTGCTGCCTCCTTCCACAATTGGGCAACATCTGAGCAGGAGGAGCCAGCTCAGGGAGGGCTCTTCAGCCCTCAGTAACTGGTACCCTCCAGGGGCCACCACACCTGGTACCTGGCCCCACACACATGCACACGTCTCCATGCCCTCACTCAGATACCATCACTTCCTCTGACCCTGTCCCTGGGACATGCCTGCTGCACACTCCCCTTCCAGCAGCTCACACACGTGCACACGTGCCCACCGTCACAGACAGGCTTCTCGCCCAGGCACAAAGACCTCCGACTACCTTCCCTCCCCTCCACAGCTGCAAGCCTGCACACACCTACCAAGCACCCAGCCCACCTCGCCCATCTTCTTGCCTCTCCTTCTCCTGCTTCTCCTCCTCCTCCAATCTTTCTCTTCTTTCTTTCCATTATTTTCACTCCTCCCTCCCCCTTTTCTTATCTCCCTCCCTTTGTACCTCTTTATTTCTCCTTTCTCTTTCCATCAAACCCACCCACACACCACACACCACACATGCATGCATGAGAGAAGCAAAATACTAGGGAACCTGGGAGCCGGAAAGTAGTGACTTGAAGCCCCAGCTCTGCACTCACCGTGTAACCTAAGACAAGTTACTGAGCCCCTCTGAGCTCAGCTTCCTCACTGGCAAGACACAGAGATACAGGAGACTTGAATGAAATACCCTGTGAGACCTGGCACAACTCCCCTGCGCCACCGTGTGGCCTTGTTCAGAACTGCAGGGCACATCTCTCTGTGACAGGAAGTGATGGAGCCTTTGAAATTAATGAGACATCTGGAGCCATCTCCGTGACGCAGAGCCCTTCCCAGCTCCGGAGAGAGGTGTATGAGCTGCGTGTGCAGGTACCTCCCTCGATCTTGGCCTTCTCCACCAAAGGTGATAAGACCCTGGCCCCCCACTCCTTACCCCTCAGGGCCCACGGTCAGGGGGAGGATCTAGACATTGTTTCAGGGAACACCTGCAAGAGTTGGCAGCTGGTGTGGGGAGCCGGGACAAGGCAGAGAAGGGAGGGTGGGAGCAGCAGTGCCTTGAACATAGGTAGGGCCCGGGAAACAGAGAGGTGTGAGGAGCATCGGTTGGTTGGGGCAGGCGGAGGCATTGCAAGCGAGGGAAGCTTAGTGAGCCAGGGCTGGGGGTGAAAGCACGTGATATACCAGGGCGACAATGAGGAGCAAGTGGGACCTGAGCCAAGAGTCCACATCAGCCTGTAATGGAGAAACAGCTGGACCCCAAGTGGGGGGACAGAGGAGCAAAGGCTCTGAATACAGGTATGGATTTTTCCTGCAACGGGGCCAGCTTTGTGGCCATGCAACCTGTGTGATTACACAGGGACCGCAATTAGAAGTGTCCTGCGCTGGGCTTAATGCTTTGCTCTTGCTGTCTTGAAATTCTTAGCAATTTTCTAACAAGGGGCCAGCTCGTTTCATTTTTCACTTAGCCTGCAAACTATATAGCTAGTCCTGCCCAAGAGCATTGAAGAGCCGTGGAAAGGTTTTGAACAGGATTGGAGTCTTGTCAAAGCTCACTCTGACTACTCACTAAACTAGAGGGATTCTCAGATTCAGAGAGCTTGGCAAACAAAGATTTCCAGGGCCCACCACGGGGGATAGGAATGTAGTGTGTCTGGGGGAAACCCAGGACTCTGCATGTTTCGAGCTCCCCGGTGATCCTGGCACTAGTCCCGGCCTGGCATCTGAAAACCCTGGTCCCAACTCGGGTTTGAAGGGAATCATATGAGGAGCAGGGCAGCAGAGCCATCAGCCCAGGTGATAGACGGCAAGGGCCCGTGGGGGTGAGGGAAGGTGGGATGGGAAAAATGGACGGGCTGCAAGCTATGAAGGAGGCGGACACCACGGAACGTGGCTGGGAGGGGTCGGGGAGAGCAGAGGGACGGGAGAAGCCAGTGTAGGTCCACACCTTCAGAAACCCAGGAGGGGAGGCCAGTTGAATAGGACAGGCATGACGTGTTTTGGTGCCTCAGGGACACTCAAGTTGAAAATCCACACCTAAGTGTACAGGTTTGAGCTTCAGACAGCATCCACGCACAGGTAGCTGTGAAAGGCTAGGAGGGGCTGAGACCACCCAGAGGAGGGCGCCGCGGAGAGAGGAGCCACTAGCTGGGAACACCACTGCTGGAGCACCCCGACCAAGAGGGAGGAAGGGGGAGGAGCAGGTGAAGGAGAGATGGGGTTAAGGCCAACCTGCAGTGTGGAGTCGCATTAGCCGAGGGGACGGAGCACGCTGGAGGGTGAGGGAGAGTGGCCGTACCACATGCAGCGTGGGGATCGGCGTGAAGCGTCTTTCTTGGGGACAGGCCGACAGCTGAGTGGGAGGAGCGAAAAGGAGGCAGAGGAATAAGTTCTAGAAAAGAAGAGTGGGACTTCCCTGCTGGCCCAGCGGCGGGGACTCCACCCTTCCCATGCAGGGGTCGTGGGTTCCATCCCTGATCAGGGAAGTTCCGAATGCCTTGGGATGTGGCCAGAAAAATAAATAAAAATTTTTTAAAAATTAAAAAGAAGAGTTATGAAGCAGCTAGTGTATGACAGAGTGGAGTCCGGGAGGGTGATTAGAGGACGGTAAGTTGAAGGCCAGAGCCTGCTTATAGGAAGGGGGGAGGAAGCCCTTCCAGGCCTCATGTGATATTTGCCACGTGCCCATGAGGCACCTGTGGACACTCAGCCCCGGCTTGCAGGCTGTATTGGTCAGCCACTGCTGCCTCACCACACCTGTCTTCCCTGCAGCCTCCCCCTGGCAAGTGGACACAAGGGCATTTGTGGCAGGGCTAGGGTTTGACCCTATGTCTGGCTACAAGAAGAGGGCGGTGTGATGCAGTGGAGAGAGCACTGACTAAGGAATCAGAAGCATCTTCCTTCTTCTAGTCCAGCTGTGTGACCCCCGGTGACCACCTGACCCCTCCTGCCTCATCTGTAAAACAAGACTAGTAATAGCTCTGTGCTAGTTTCCTAGGACTGTTGTAATGTTTTACCACAAACTTATTGTCTGAAAACAACACACATTTAAACACTGCAGTTGCTGTGGGCAGGAATCTAGGGTCAGCTTAGCTGGGTCCTCAGTTTCACGGTCTCTCACATGGCTGCCGACAGATATTCAGCCAAGACCAGGTTCTCATCTGAAGGCCCAACAAGGAAGGATGAGCTTCTGGGCTCACATGGTTATTGGCGGGACTTACTTCCTCTCGGGCTGGTGGACTAAGAACCGCGGTTCCTCTCCAGCTGTTGACTGGCGATCACCATTAGTTCTTCGAAACATCAGAGAAGCTGTCAACAGAGCTGTCTGCTTTGCTAAAAGACAGAATTTATGATCTAATCTAATCACAAAATGATATTTCATCACCTCCGCTATATTTTATCAGTTTGAAGCAGGTCCCTAGGCCAAGCCACACTCAAAAAGAGGAGATTACAGGGACTTCTCTGGTGGGCCAGTGGCTAAGATTCCATGCTCCCAGTGTAGGGGGCCCAGGGTTCAATCACTGATCAGGGAACTAGATCCCACATGCCTTGACTAAGACTTGGTGCAAACAAATAAATTTTCTTTTTTTTAAGAAAAGAGATTACATAAGGGCATAGATACCAAGAAGCAGGGATCATTGGGGCCATTGTTGGAGTCAGCCTGCCACACAGCCATAGCCACCTGTCCCCCCACCCAGGTGACTGAGGTCAGCTCTGCAGGGACTCCAGCCGCCCAGGCCATGGTGCCTGTCACCATCCGGATCGTGGACCTCAACAACCACCCACCGACATTCTATGGGGAGAGTGGACCCCAGAACAGATTTGAGCTGTCCATGTATGAGCACCCCCCCCAGGGGGAGATCCTTCGGGGCCTCAAGATCACCGTCAATGACTCAGACCAGGTTTGTGGTCCTGCCCTCCACCTGTCTTCCTGCAAACCGCTGGGGACCGAGGCCCAAAGCTGAGCTTGTCTGAACCTTTCCCGCTGATGTCACCGGGCCTGGAGGGTCACAAAAGGAATGAGGCAAGAGTGGATAACCAAGAGAGAGAGGAGGGAGCCTAGGTAATCAGAGACCAGCTGCATGGCCTAAAGATATTCACAATCAATTAAAAAGAAAAGCCAGTTGGAAAAAGCACCTCTGGAAGTTTTCCCGGCTTTCGGTGCCATTGCCCAGGGTTCAAGCCCTGGCTGGGCGATGAAGTCCTGCAAGCCATGCGTGAGGCCTTAAAAAGTGAAAGCACCTCTGGGTCTGACCCTCCAGACGCTGTGAACGTGTCCTGTTGCCTCCTGTGCCCAGCGCAGGGCTGGGCTTTCTGTGCTTGCTTCTTCGCTTAGTCCTCATAGTTCACTCAACTTTTCTGATTCTTGGCCGCCTCTCCTAAGAATGCTTACCTCCCAGGGTCAAGGGCATGCAAAGTCCCCTTGCACAGCACGACTCTATAATGGTTTATTCTCATTCATCTTCCCTGTTTCCGCTCTCCAAACCGTTGCCCAGGGAGCCAATGCCAAATTCAACTTGCGGCTGGTGGGACCTGGGGGCATCTTCCGAGTGGTCCCGCAGACGGTCCTGAATGAAGCCCAAGTCACGATCATTGTGGAGAACTCAGCTGCCATTGACTTTGAAAAGTTTAAAGTGTTGACCTTCAAGGTAGGTGACGCTGTGCACTACCTTGAACGGGGGAGGGGTGTCACAGTAGTACCTAGATTCATCCTTGAGAGGCCTCTCGTCACCCCCTAGCCCTCCTAGCCCTACTCTTTCCCTCTGCTCCTCCTTCTGACTTGGGGAGCAGTGGGGAGAGGAAAAGTATGATACAAGAGCTCCCCTCTACTCCACAGCCTCACTGAGCTCCAGTGTCTAACTACAGCTCTCCCCAGGCATGCAAGGAGGAGGGTGGTCCAAAGAAAAACCACCCCTGTGCCATGTGAACAGACTGAGAGAAAAAACTCTCTGATCATCAGGAGAGATGTTTTCTTGTTTGCACTCGACATGCCAATTGTTCTGTTAAAAACTTTAGCAAAGGATGAGAAAAGTTCCTTTGTATTTGGAATTATTCAAAATGATAAACACATAAAGTTAATGTATATTTACATAAATATGTAAATAAATATGGGGGTTGACCCAAAAGTTCATTTGGAATTTTCCATAAGATGTTGGATGTTGTGGAAAAATGCAAACAAACTTTTTGACCAACCCAATATTAATAAAAAGAAAAAGTACTTTGCTGATATTAATTTAAATTGTTATAATTATTTATAATTATACATGCATACATATTGATAGCATCATACTTAAAAGTGAAAGTCTATACAACATTGTTAATCAACTATACTTCAATCAATCAACCAATGAAAGTGAAATTTTAAAAGCATTCTTTGAAGTCATGAACAAAACGTGGATACCTGCTATTACCAGTATTGTTTAACACTGTTCCTAGAATTAAACGTTATTCCTAAATAAGAAAGGAAATAAAAGGTACAATCATTAGAAAGGAAGAGATAAAGTTATCATTGTTTTTAGATGATGTGATTGCTTGCTTAGAAAAATCTAAAAGAAATGATCAAAACATTGTTAGATACTGCAAAGTTGCTAACATGATGGATTACAAAGTTAGGTCACAAAATCTAATAATTTTCCTGCATTCCAAAAAAAATAGCAATGAGAATAATGGAATTAGAGATCACTTTTATAAGAACAGCTAATAGATAAAATTCCTAAGAGTTACCATAACAAGATTCGAGCATACAAATAACAAAAAATGTACAAATTTAATGAAAAGATAAAAGAAGGTGAGAAATATAAAGACAAACCCTGTTCAAAAATGCAGATTCTCATCAGGTTAATAAAGAATCCAATGCCACTTCAACTAAGTCTTACCCACAATTTCCTTAGGGGAGAATGTAGGGGACTTGACACAATTATACTGGCTTTTATCTGGAGAAACAAACTGATAAGAATAATCAGGGAAAAAAACAGTATGAGGCAAGAATTTGCTCTAACATATGAAATTATATTATGAAGCAAAATTGCTTTAAATTGAAAGCAAAATAATAATAATAATAATATACGAACCAATGGAGCAAAAGAAACTGGTTCCAATGCAAATGGCAACTATAAGAAACCAGGCATTGCGGTCAGTTGTGAGGGGGGCGGGGGAAGGATTATGTTTGCCTTAGAGGTGCCCCCTGCAGGTGGCGGCAGGAATAGCTGGCTGGCAGCAGAGAAAATGGGAGGCAAGGCAGGTGGGTGCCGGGGTGATACCGAGACAGGATGTGACAGGCTCTCTGCAGAGCAACTGCCATCCAGACAAGTCTTCCTTTTCCTTCCTTCCCCAGCTCCTCGCCATTGAAGTGAGCACCCCAGAGAAGTTCAGCTCCACGGCGGATGTCGTGATCCAGCTCCTGGATACCAATGACAACGTCCCCAAGTTCACCTCCCACTACTACGTCGCCAGGATCCCCGAGAACGCCCCCGGGGGCTCCAACGTGTTGGCTGTTACAGTGGGTTGGGGGCTGCCCCAGGGACTGAGGGTGGGGTCGTGAGCCCCACTGAAGGGGGTCCCTGTGAAGTCAGACAAACCTGGGCTCCTGTTTGATTCGATAAACCCACATTCATTGGCTGTGTCCTTGGACAAGCTATGCGCCCTCTCTGAGCCTCAGTTTTTGTTCTGTACAATGGGCATAATAGCACCTCACAGGATGATAGTGAGGCCATGTAATGAGAAGTAGAAGGCCTTCCAGATCTGGTTTCTCCAATGCTTTAGACCTGAGGCGAAACTAGGGCTCCAAAGCAGGCCTGCAGTTCTCCCCAGCTGGGCACCCTCCCACCCCACCCAAATCCTTGTGTGGCCATTGAAAGCAAGAGCTGCCAACATGCTCTGACAAAGGGACCAGGGCCACTGGGAGCTTTCTCTCTTCCAGGCCGTGGATCCAGACACAGGGCCCTGGGGTGAAGTCAAATACTCCATTTATGGATCTGGGGCAGACCTGTGAGTAAATCCAGAAACCCAGTCAGGGCCTTGGGCAAGGGGTTTGGGAGGCTGAGGGGGGAGGAGGATCTGGGCTGAAGGGAGGAGGAGGCTGGGCCGAAGCACCTGGGCTGGGGAGGTGAGCCTGGGGGCCGGGAATGAAGGGCAGCTGTAGAGAGCCCGAGGCAGAGGTGTGGGGATACACCTGAGGAGGTGAGTCTGAGAGAAGTAAGGTCATCACCACACCCTGGAAGTGGGGCTCATGGCCTGCGGTGCTAGGGAGAGGCAGGCCATGGGGGGAGAGGGAAGGGCTGTGATGGGTGAAGTTCCACATTGATAGTAAGTAGCTGAGTGGGCCTGCCTCCCTCAGTCAGACTGTGAGGATGTGGAGAGGAACAGACGAGATGCTCAGAGAAGCTGCCCAACGCATCGCTGCTTCTTCTTGGAGGCGGCTCCTTACTGCAGGCACGTGTGTGCACACGTGGGCGTGCTTCTGCACACCCTGGCTGCACTCTCTGTGCCCGGCAGCTTCCTGATCCACCCGTCCTCCGGGATCATCTACACCCAGCCCTGGGCCAGCCTGGACGCTGAGGGCACTGCCAGATACAACTTCTACGTGAAGGCGGAGGACATGGAGGGCAGGTACAGCCTGGCCGAGGTGTTCATCACACTGCTGGATGTCAATGACCACTACCCCCAGTTTGGAAAGAGCGTCCAGGAGAAGACAATGGTGCTGGGGAGCCCAGTGAAAATTGAGGTGAGCTTCAAAAGTAGCCAAGCTGTCGTCACGGCTTGGTCACTGTGCACTCGGCCAACTCCAGGGCCCTCGGAGCCTGTCCTCTCCCTGCCTCGCCCCAGCGGGCTTAGGTAGCTTCCTCCTTAGTATCTCGGGCACACTGTGGGAGCCAGGCACCCGTCCAGTACTGTCCGAGAGGATCTGTGGGCCTGATGCTGGCAGCTTGCGTATGCTTCTGGCTAGAGTCCCATGGGGACCCTCCCTTCAAGCTTTGCAGGAGTGACTGGCCTGGGGAAGCAGGGTCCCACGGCATTTCCCCACGTGAGCATCCGACAGGCTAGAAGCCACGACTCAGCTCAGCAGGCGGCCCAGCGTCCAGCTGCTATATCCGGGAGCTGCTAGCCAGATGCCCAGAACCTCGCTGGAGAGGCTGCTGCCTGCCGGGCCCCTCCACCCTCTCACCACGGACTGAAGGCTGGCCTCAACCCTCTGTGGGCACCAACCACATGACAATCCAGGCTCTGCGTGAGCCCCTAACTCTGGCCATCCTGGACCTGGCACTTCTGGGGTCACTGTGGCTAACTCCGCCCTGCTCCCCCCAGCAGCCACCAGCAACCCCCACACCAGCAGCCTGGCTGTTGGCCCGGCAATGCCCACTCCCTTCCTCTCTGTCCTTGCCCTGCCTACCCCTGGTATGTCACTGGCCAGGTGTGAGCCTGGCGCCGGTGTCTAAATGTCCATCATTCTTAGACCAAAAAAAAAAAAAAAGCTTTGTTTCTGCAGCTGCAAGTGGTGCTGTGGCTTAAGAATTTCTTTTCAAATATCTTGGACTCCTGAAATAGGCAATGATTTTTAAGGTACTTTATATACCCCTAGTGGTTCGGATAGTAAAGAATTTGCCTGCAATGAAGGAGATCCGGGTTTGATCCTTGGATTAAGAAGATCCCCTGGAGAAGGGAATGGCACCCCACTCCACTATTCTTGCCTGGAGAATTCTATGGACAGAGGAGCCTGGCAGGCTACAGTCCATGGGACCGCAAAGAATGGACATGGGTCACAAAGAATTGGACATGACTTAGAGACTAACACTTTCACTTTTCACTTTCACTGTATACCCCCATGCCCGCCTCCACCCAGAATTAACCTCTGAGAAAGAAGATATTATTGCCACTTTACAGATTAAGAAATGGAAGCTCAGGCAGGTTGCATGTTTGGTTGGCCTGTGTTCACGCAGCTGTCTGCCTGCTTTCACAGCACTGCTCCTTCACTGCTCTGCCTTCCCAACATGGAGAAAGCATGAACCCCGAAACCCAACAGGCTTGACTCTAGACCCAGCTCCCTTCCTTCTCCCTCTCCATCCTTACGCAAGACACTCAGCCTCCAGGCTTTTTGTTTCTTAGCGGTACTGACTTGACTAGGCTTGTTCTGAGATTGACAGCACATGTATATAGCCAAACACAGACCTTGGCTCATTCAATTCTTCCAGTTCCATTCACTCAAAACAGGATTAGGACCATTTCCCATCAACCCAGCAAACTGCATATGACTTGTCGGTTCAGCCAGGGGACACAAATATGACGCTCAGAGCCCAGCTCCGCCTATCCCTCCCTGTGCACAGGCCACAGACCAGGACGCAGAAGAGCCCAACAACCTACTGGACTATTCCATCACCCACGCAGAGCCGGCCAACGTGTTCGACATCGACGCACACACGGGAGAGATCTGGCTCAAGAACTCCATCCGATCCCTGGATGCCCTGCACAGCCTCACGCCCAGTGGGGACCGCACGTGGTCCCTGGAGGTGCAGGCCAAGGACCATGGCTCCCCATCCTTCAGCACCAAAGCCTTGCTCAAGATTGACATCGTAGACACCGAGGTGAGTATGAAGCCCACGTGGAGGGTTGGTCAGAGGCCAGCTCAGGCCTCCCTGCAACGTGGCCAGAGAGAAAGTGAAGTTGCTCAGTCGTGTCTGACTCTTTGCAACCCCATAGGCTGTAGCCTACCAGGCTCCTTTGTCCATGGGATTTTCCAGGCAATAGTACTGGAGTGGATTGCCACTTCCTTCTCCAGGGGATCTTCCCAACCCAGGGCTCGAACCCAGGTCTCCCACATTGTAGACAGACGCTTTACTGTCTGAGCCACCAGGGAAGTCCGTGGAAAGAAAGACCACCTTCCTCCAAAGACACCCACCCCGTGCTCACAGAGACTACCTGTGCCATCCAACGCACAGGCTTTGACATCAGGTCGAAATACCAGTTTCAACACTTTGTAGCAGTGTGACTTTGCTAAGTCTTTCCCCTTCCTGTGAAATGGCACTCACGACGCCTCCTTCACATGCGTGTTGAAAGGCAGAAGTAAAATCATGTGTGGTTCTCAGCTCAGTGTCTGGCAGGAAGTCATCCCTTAAGAGGTTCCTAATATACTTGGGCAGATATGACACCCCCACCCCCATCAAAGGAAAGCAGTGCCAGCTAATACAGGAGTTCTTCATCCAATCCAGCCTGCATTGTATTTTTTCTGTGTGGGTTTTTTTTTTTTTCCTGGAATAAAGCCCATAGTTCTCATCAGATTCTCTAGGGGACGACTGACCCCAGAAAGCTTAAAAACCATCTGGCCTAAGGGAGCTCAGGGCCCCTGCTCTGTCCTGTGGGCTCCAGGCAGGAGCGGCTGAAGGCACCTCTCTTCCAGATGCTGTCCCGAGGCCCCATGGCCGCCTTCCTGATGCAGACCAAAGAGAACCCCATGAAGGCCGTGGGCGTGCTGGCTGGCATTATGGCCATCATTGTGGCCTTGACCGTCCTCATCTCCACTGCCACCTTCTGGCGCAACAAGAAGTCCAACAAGGTCCAGCCGGTGCGGCGAGTTCTCCGCAAGCGGCCCAGCCCTGCACCCCGCAGCATCCGCATCAAATGGCTTAAGTTCCGAAGGACCAAGGCCGCTGACAAGTTTGTGCTCAAAGAGGCTCCTCCCAATGAGAACTGCAACAACAACAGCCGTGGGAGCGCACCGCCCCCCCAAGCCCCCGCTCCCCCCCCACCACCCAGCACGGCACCTAGCATGGGCCAGGCCCCCTGGACCGTGCCCACTGTCTCTGGCTCACTTGCCCCTCAGCAACCCCAACAACCATCACCAAAACCCAGGGCCATGGCAAAACGCAAGGCTGTGGGAAGCCCCATCCAGTCAGCTCTAGTCTCTGAGCTCAGGCAAAAGTTTGAGAAGAAGAATCTACATAGCAAAGCTTACTTCTAGACTGTGTCCTGTGACCCCTCTCTCCCCACTCCAGTTGCCCTGATGCCTGGGCCACGCTCCTCAACTCTGCTCCTTAGGGTCACCCCTGTTTTGTACAATGGTGTAACCCCCGTAACCAGGGCTCTGGACAATGCCTTGGGCAAAGGATTTATTCCTCTGGCTATGACTGCAGTTGGGAAACACTTCCCCACCACCCAGCTTCTCTGCACATGTGCAACGTTCCCCGTGCAGCAGAGGCTGGGCAGCAACAAGGAGCCAGATTGATGTCTTCTATTCTCCAACTCCAGACCTCACAGTGTCGCTTGGGTCCTGCTGGGGCCCCAGCTTTCTTAGTTCAGGAGCAGATCCCTGGCCACATGTGACAAGGCTGACTAGCACCTGGATCCTGAAGCCTCCAGCCAGGAGCAGGAGCAGAAAAAGGCTCAGGGGCTGACTGAGGCTGAGGGTCAGCGAACCTTGCAGGCTGTGGGAAACCAAATGTAGCCAGAGGGCGAAGACGTGCTGAGAACTCTTGCCGACTGTGGGCCTGCGCCTAAAACCCATTGGAAGATGGAGGATGGGGTCTGGGCAGAGACTGTGAGCCCCTGCTATGCCCCCTCAGGACCAGGGACACAGAGGTATAAGATGGACTCTGTGGGAGTGAGCCCTCCCCGAGCCAGGGCTGCCCTGGGCCCAGAGATGGCTGGAGCCAAGCTGGTTGCCCCAGAGACATCTGCAGGAGCAACAGGTACCCTTAGGAGCTGTCCCACTAGAAGTCCTTGAGGAGACAGAGCAGGGCTGAGATCTGGGGAGACTTCTGTTTTTATCCAGCTCTTCCGCTCACGTGTGATAACCTTGGGAAGGCTCATCCTCTTTCTCATCTGGAAAATGAAGAACGTGAATCAGCCTTATTCACAGGTCTGGGGTGAGGATCAAAACAAGTAGTAGTGATGAGGGCTTTAACCAGGTGCAAAGCAGCACAAATAGGAAGTATTTTTCCCCTGGCCAGTTCTCCTGGGTGCAGCTCTTCCACAAAATATTAGGAGCCTCCCAGCTGTTCTGCCAAGCACCCACAGGGGGCGCTGTGCTAGGGGTAGGGTGCTGCCACTGATCCAAGATGACTGGAGCTGGATCATGGCATAGCTTCCCTTCCACCTCCCCCCAGCCACATCCCCCATGCAGCCCAGGCCAGCCGTTGTCAGAAAGAACCAGAGCTGGGCCGCACAGCCAGCCAAAGCTCCATCTTGCCAACATGACTAAAACGAGTTCCCAAGAGGGAGAGTGACTGCCAGAGGTCACGGAAGTTTGGCGGCAGGAACCTGGTTTGAGGGCTCTGGGCTCCTTAGCACGTCCCTCTAGTCAGACCGCACCTCCTCCGCTTGTGACCACCGCCCCCAACAGAGACGACGTGCAAGCTTCATTTAATGCAAAGAAGTTCCATCTGACTTTAAGGACACTTGCCAAGAAGAAATACAAATATGTGTCTAGAGAGAGAAACAGAACAGTTGCTTGCATTTCACTCCACTCACTCATAACTCCTCTAGGATATGTCTGTGAATTTAACCACAGATTGTAAGCATATGTGGCTTTCTTGATTTCTGAGTTGGTGTGTGGAGGTGTTACTCAGATGAGCTGGTGTGCAGGCTCCTTGCTGGGGTTTCTGCGGTCCACAACCCAGGGTGTATTAACAGCTGGGCTCTAACAAACTAGGAGCCCAGTCTCAACAAGTGGGTATGGGTTTCAAGACTAGGTTGGATCATGTTTGCCCTTCACAGATAATGCAGCATCCTTACAACTTGCATGTGGTCAACCTTTTTTGTAAATGATCAATAAAATCTGTTAACCAAAAGCCAACCTGACCTCTAGCTTCCTGCCTTTTTTAAAAAAAATTCTGCCACTCCTGCAGCATGCAGGATCTTAGTTTCCCAACCAGAGATCAAACCTGTGCTCCTGCATGAGAACACAGAGTCTTAAACACTAGACCACCGGGGAGACCCCTCTGGATCCCTGTCCCACATCAGTGTTAGCTGACTTGTAGAGGCCAATCTTCCTGATAGCCAAGATCAGGGCTGCCGCTTGGTTCTTTTACCGGATCCATCCCCCAACCCCCAGATCTGACTGTGGGAGGCTGCAAAAGTTTTTCCAAATTGCCATGCATACATCTCCAACAGCAATGCATTTGTGGGGCTTGTCTACCTGAGTAGATCCTGGCCTGGATGGGGCTTTTCTCTCAAGCAGGACAAGCCCCAGCAGGGCTGCCTGGGGAGGAATAGTGTCTGGAGCTAGCACTAATTATCCCAGCCCAGCTCAGAGAGGGCAGGTGTGGGCATGGAAGCCCACACATGGAATCAGTGTCGTCTCTGGGACAGTGGGCCCAAGGGTGGAGAGTGGAGCTCCAGGACAAGCCTGGGAACTTGAACCAAGGCAAAGTCAATCTTGGAAACTAGGCACATGAGCAACTCTTGTGCTGGAAAGTATGGGCAGAGAGCCGCATTGCCAGCGCAAGTCGTGCTGAGAAAGAGGAGGAAGATACGGTGGACCCGTAAGGGACCCACAAAGGTGGTGGCACTGGAGGAGACCCCAGACCAGTGGGAGTGAGCGTGGGCCAATGCCACTGCAGGGAATGGGGTGGGGGCAGGGGCAAGGGAGTGCCTGGCCAGCCACATTGGGCAAGCACAATGTTACACCTCAAGGTAAAGAGTTGGGAGGCAGGGTGACAGATAGGGCAGGCTGTCCCATTCTTGGGTCTCCAAGCAGTCTGTAGAACAGTGTGTTTCTTTCCTGTGGTTGAGCTCAGACTTTCTAATTATATGAAATAACATTGTGCTTTACAGTCTGACAGCCCTGAGTCTGAATCCTGGTTCTGCCACCTAAGTGTGATTTGGGGCCAGACACCAAAGCCCCCATGGACCTCATTTTCCTCATCAATACATAGTGCACAAAAACACTGCTATGAGGATGACAAGAGCTAATCTATGCAAAGCACCTGCCACAGCTTTGTTTCTGCTGATGCGAGCTCAGGAGGCAGGCGCTATTCTTAGCTGTACACGAGGGCAGTTGAGGACAGCTGATGGTCCCCAGGCTAGAGCATCGTGCCCGGAGGGGAGGGCTGCTTCTGCTCATCCTTACTTCCAGGATGTTTCCCGCCCTCTGATGAGCCTGGAAACCTCTCCCGGGTACCAGGAGAAGAGAGGAGAGTGGACCAGTAGGAAGCGGGGGAGGGTGGGCAGACTCCACATCTGTGACCTTTGCAGCCCTGCAGTCTGCGTTTGAGCATCCCCCTGCCCAGGGAGTTAGGAATTGATGAGAATGCCCCTAAGAGCACCTGTGGGACTCTGTACTCAACGGCTGCCCCCAGAGCCCAACTGGTCAAGTATGGCAAGAACTGGGGAGGAGCCACGCTGTCCCAGTTCTCTGGGAGCTGCAGAAATTCTGTTACTCTGAGGACTGGAAGCTTTTTCAAAATTATTATTAATTTTTATTGGAGTATATTTGATTTACACTGCTGTGTTGGGTTCGGCTATACAGCCAAGTGAATCAATTATACATAAAAGCATGTATGTGTATGTAAAATTTTTTTAAGATTCTTTTCCCATATGGGTCGTTACTGAGTATTGATTAGAGTTCCCTTGTGCTATATGGTAGATCCATATGAGCTACTTTCTTTATATATAGTAGTGTGTATATGTCAATCCCTATCTCCCAATTTATCCATCCCCCACCATGAAGACTAGAAGCTTTGAGAAAATCCAGGTCAGCCTGCCCAGCACGGATGTTGGCAGGCAGTCATGCATCCCCGACAGTCTTCAAAGGCCGCAAGCACAGGAGGATGGACGGGGAGGACGGGGAGGATGCCATGTGACGACTAAGGTGAATCACTGCCGTGTGGACACAGGGAGGATCCCTTAGGAGATTCAGAGAAGTAGCTGGGGAGGGGCAGTGCTCAGAAGGTCTTCGTTTCTAGAATGAAGCAGCAATGGCTTAAGTAACCATAACTTAAACAATAAAGTAAGTGACCTTACTTTATATCAGTAGTCTAGTGATGTTGGTGATGTTATAAAATTGTACAAAATGCACCTCTTTGGCTTAGTGAGGTCCAGTCATTCACTTATTAATCAATAATTTACCGAATCCTTCTTTTAGTAACACAATGTCTGAATATACATATTACCTGTCTAAGGCCCTCTTCTAGGTGTTAGGGATATAGGCTCTAACAAGCAAAAATAAAAGAGAAAAAGGACAAAACACTTCTCTCAGGTTGCTAACTACATATACCTAAGACTAGCAGTGGCTTCCGGAGAAGGCAGTGGCACCCCACTCCAGTACTCTTGCCTGGAAAATCCCATGGATGGAGGAGCCTGGTGGGCTGCAGTCCATGGGGTCGTGAAGAGTCGGACACGACTGAACAACTTCACTTTCATTTTTCCCTTTCCTGCATTGGAGAAGGAAATGGCAACCCACTCCAATGTTCTTGCCTGGGGAATCCCAGGGATGGGGGAGCCTGGTGGGCTGCTGTCTATGGGGTTGCACAGAGTTAGACACGACTGAAGCAACTTAGAAGCAGCAGCAGCAGCAATGGCTTCACTCTAAAAGCAAGTAGCCTTGCTTACAAATGTCTGCTGCATCAAAGGCACTTACCTTAAAATGACACAGTCTAAGCTCTAAACAAATTCCCAAGAGCATGACAATTGAATCTAAAACTCCTGCATCTTTGAAACATTATTTACACAGAACACTACTTAAACATTCATTAAACGGAATGTGAATTAAATTAAAAGATGCTTGCTCCTTGGAAGGAAAGCTATGACAAACCTAGACAGCATATTAAGAAGCATAGATGTCACTTTGCCAACAGAGGTCCATATTGTCAAGGTTATGGCTTTTCCAGTAGTCATGTACAGATGTGAGAGACCATAAAGGCTGAGTGGTGAAGAATGGATGCTTTCGAACTGTGGTGCTGGAGAAGACTCTTGAGAGTCCCTTGGACTGCAAGGAGATCAAACCAGTCAATCCGAAGGGAAATCAGTCCTGAATATTCATTGGGAGGACTGTTGCTGAAGCTGAAGCTCCAATACTTTGGCCACCTGATGCGAAGAGCTGACTGTTCAGAAAACACCTGGATGCTGAGGAAGATGGAAGGCAAAAGGAGAAGGGGGAAACAGAGGATGAGATGGTTAGATAACATCACCATTTTTTAAGGGAAACATGAATCTGAGCAAACTTCGTCAAACACTGGAGGTCATAGGAGCCCGGTGTGCTGCAGTCCATGGGGTTGCAAAGAGTCGAACACAACTGAGCGACTGAACAACAGAATGTGAAGGATATTAGCATAGATATTCTGTCATTATGTGTATATCAGTTCAGTTCAGTCGCTCAGTCATGTCCGACTCTTTGCGACCCCATGGACTGCAGCACGCCAGGCTTCCCTGTCCATCACCAACTCCCGGACACTACTCAAACTCATGTCCATCATTGTTGGTGATGCCATCCAACCACCTCATCCTCTGCTGTCCCCCTCTCCTCCTGCCTTCAATCTTTCCCAGCATCAGGGTCTTTTCCAATGAGTTGGTTCTTCACATCAGGTGGCCAAAGTGTGGGGGTTTCAGCTTCAGCATCAGTCCTTCCAATGAATATTCAGGACTGAATATATATAGTGCGTATACATATGTATCTATCTATATATGTATTTCTACATATACACACATATGTAAACCTAGTAAGATCTGATGTTCCTAATGACCAGTGTCTGCAAAGTCAGTCAAAGAAAACACAGATGGACATGAATGCCTTAAATGGTGATAACATTTATTGAGGGCTTACTGTGTGCCAGACATTGTTCTGAGAACTTTACATGTAAAAATTCATATAATCATCTGGACAACTCTATGCAGTAGTTACTATTATTATCTCCATTTTACATCTGAGGAAATTAAGGCACAAGGAAAATAGAGTCACAAAGCCAGTAAGAAGCAAAGCCAAAATTTAAGCCCAGGAACCTGGGCTGCAGAGTCAATGCTATTGACTAACCATATTGCCTAATCAGTCTGAGTAATGCACATCTTTACTCTAGCATTTTTTAAGGGAAAGTTTAAGGGAAAGATTCTCCGAATTCCTCTGTGGACTGTGTTCCCTTGCCCTAAATTCCCAAGTTCACAGTTTCAGCTGAGCACGACCCCTACTCAGGACATGCTTCTGATTCTCCTGCTTCCTACACGTCTCTTCTACTCCCCTTTCCCTCCTCCTGCCCCTCTGTCCACGCCCACCACGAAGGTTTCATTGCCAGAAATGGAGGCCACAGCATCCACTCCTGCCTTCACTTTAGCCCCAGGCCCCTTCATGAAGGCTGCAACGCCCACCCACCAAGAACTGAGGATGGCCTTTGATCCTACAGAATGAAGTACCTGGAGGCCAGTGGAAGTACATTCTTGTCCTGCTCCAACAACTTTATCATGAGAAATTTCTTATAAACAAATTTTCTCTTATATAACATACATGTGTGTGTTGTTTGTATACATCAGTTCAGTTCAGTTCAGTCGCTCAGTCGTGTCCGACTCTGCGACCCCATGAATCGCAGCACGCCAGGCCTCCCTGTCCATCACCATCTCCCGGAGTTCATTCAGACTCACGTCCATCGAGTCCATGATGCCATCCAGCCATCCCATCCTCGGTCATTCCCTTCTCCTCCTGCCCCCAATCCCTCCCAGCATCAGAGTCTTTTCCAGCGAGTCAACTCTTCGCATGAGGTGGCCAAAGTACTGGAGCTTCAGCTTTAGCATCATTCCTTCCAAAGAAATCCCAGGGTTGATCTCCTTGCAGTCCAAGGAACTCTCAAGAGTCTTCTCCAACACCACAGTTCAAAAGCATCAATTCTTCGGCGCTCAGCCTTCTTCACAGTCCAACTCTCACATCCATACATGACCACAGGAAAAACCATAGCCCTGACTAGACGGACCTTAGTCGGCAAAGTAATGTCTCTGCTTTTGAATATACTATCTAGGTTGGTCATAACTTTACTTCCAGGCATATATATATATATACATATATATAAAACTATATACATATCATTCAAAAATGGATGTTCTTTGGTGTGATAATGGCATTGTGAATGTGTATTTTTGAAACTTCTTTATCTGTTAGGGATAAAACTAAAATATTCACAGGTAAGCTGTGAAGCTTTGTATCTGCCACAAACACTCCAGTTGAAAAAAACTGTTGAGGGAGTTCCCTGATGGTCAAATGGTTAAGACTTCACCTTCCAATGCAGGGGTTGTGGGTTCTATCCCTGTTCAGGGAGCTACGATCCTACGTGCTTTGTGGGCTCCCCCGCAAAAAAAAACCCAAAACATAAAACAGAAGCAATATTGTGACAAATTCAATAAAGATTTTTAAAATGGTCCACATCGCCCCCCCCCAAAAATCAACAACTGTTAAGAGCAAGGACTAGATGAAATAAGACTGCAAAATGTTAAAAAAATAATTTTTTTTTAAGCTGACAGAAGGGGAGGAACAAGAGTATCTCTACTTGTGGTATGACTGAAATTTTCCATAAAAAACTTCTTGCTCAGAAGAAAATCAATGAGAATTAACAGAACAATTTGTTTGATATGAGAGCTGTCTTCAAATTTCTAAAAATTCATTACAACCAAAATTGATTATCAACACAGTCCAGGGGTTGGATGAGTCCAGTAGTTTCAGCGAGAAAGGTCAGTCTCTGCCCCAAGGGCTTGCAAGCAACAAAAACATTGCACATCCTGTTCTATTCCTTGTTGCTTTTCCATAGGCAGGGAACGTCCAGGAAGGCTACTTGGAGGAAGGATGTGATACTTAAGATAGATCTGGAAGGAACTGGGAAGGAAGCTAGGAAGGAGTGAGGGAGAAAATATTTCTGGGGACATCACAAGAAGGCCAGATTACCCTCGAACCTTCAGAAGGTGTTCCTGTGGCAAGCTGGAGAAGCTGTGAAGACATAGATGTGAGTTTAAACCCTGGGAAAGACCTCCATCAACAGAGCTGCCTGGAGGGACAGCGAACCTTCCCTGGGTTTCTTGGAGACCCCCACCCATGTGAGCGTAGATAAGAAGAAACAGTCACCTCTCAGGAGTTTAAAGGAGGGCTTGAAACATTGACTGGAAACAGGAGTAGGCATTATATCCTTATTCATGTGAAAAACATTTGTCATACACAGCACTGAGATACTAGGAAGACGGGGCTGAACAAATAAGCCTGTTATCTCACAGTCTCAAGAAAATAGGTGGGAATCAGGATCATGTAATAGTAACAACAATAATAATAGTCGTATGATTTTATAGAGATTCTTTTCCTTCCGGATATGGCTCCCGGAAGCCATATGACTTTGGTTTCCAACAATCACTAGACATGCGCCCCGGCCTGTAGCCAGGGCCCTGCTCCTTAGTGCTGGCGAGGCCGGGGTCTCAGGAGCATCAGGGACTGCTCTGCGGGACACAGACACCCACACATGGAGACTCACGTCATCCACCAGCTCTCATTTCACCCCAAAAGGCAGCTTTTCCAGAACATCAGACTCAGGTGGTTATAACTTCCTGAACTTCTGCTTCTTCACCTGTAATAAGGGGTAGCAGCCTACCTTTCTCCAGTGGGATAACATAGGTGAAATGTATTATATGTTAATGTTCCATGTAAACATATAAATGTTATACATTTATTTACATACAAAATAACATGTATTAATCTCCAGTCACCATGGATAATAAAATGATTAATTGGACGAAGCTCCTTTGGCATCAGTTCCATGAAAGTAAAAAAGACTGTGTCTCCAGGACCGTTGTGTGAAGTTCAGAGCCTGGAACTGAGTCGTTGCTCAATAAACGCTTGCTGAATAAATGGGTCGAGCCAAGTTGAGCCGCCACAGAGAATTAGTTTAAGGGCTGGAGGTCCACACCAGCCCTCCCCGGTGGTCATCTCCCTCTCCGGCTCTCTGCTTGTCCCCCTCCCGCTCAGCACCTCCGGGCTCCAGGCCGTCCTCGCAGACGGCGGTGTGGTCTCTGTAGGGGTCGTCCCTGAGCTCCGGGGCCGCGATGGGGCACCTGGGGGCTTTCCTGCGGCGAAGACACCAGCGCGGGCCCCACCCCCGGCAGCTGCAGGGCGCCTGGGCCGCCCAGGCGTAGGCGCCCACAGGCACCGCCAGCAGCACCGCGCACAGGATCACCGTGGTGTGCAGCAGGCGCTCTCGTCCCTCCAGCCCGCCGTCGTCTCGGCCGGTCACAAAGACCACACAGCGGCCCTGGCGCGGAGGCTGCCCCCCCAGGCTAAGGCAGACCTCGTATTTTGTGCCAGGGAGGAGATCATCCACGGTGTACGTGTTGATTCCCGGGCCGACGTGGACCACCTTCTTCCTGAAGGCTTCATCCGACGCAATGTAGAGCGTGAACCACTTCTCAGGAGTGTCCGCCGCCGCGAACCACTCCAGCAGGATCCCGTGCACCGTCTGCTTGACCACCCGCAGGTCAACATAGGCGCCGCTCTCCGAGGGGGAGAAAAGAGAACGCGGTGCGAGCAGGGCCTGGGCGGGCTGGACGCCGAGGGAGATGACCACGGTACTCACGCCAATGGAGTTGGAGGCCATGCAGGTATAATTGCCTCTGTCTACCAGGTGGGCAGCAGGGATGATCAGCTCAGACAGAGTAGCATCTTCTGCAGTAAACGAGGTCAACACTGGGTGGAGAGAGCAAAACAACTCCGGTAGACATTTCTCTGATAAACAGTCAGCTGGAGGGTGTCCAGCAATGCTAGTGTTTTTGTTTTTGTTTTTGTTTGGGGGGGATGTTTGTTGTTGTTGTTAAAGTGGTGGTAACCATTTATTAAGCATGTGTTTGGTGCCAGGTTTTTGCCTCTTGGGCTTCCCTTGTGGCTCAGCGGGTAAAGAATCTGCCTGCAATGGACGAGACCTCAGTGCAATGCCTGGTTTGGGAAGATCCCCTGGAGAAGGGAAAGGTTATCCACTCCAGTATTCTAGCCTAGAGAATTCCACGGACTGTGTAGTCCATGGGGTCGTAAAGAGTCAGACACAACTGAGTGACTTTCACTCACTCACTCTTGCCTCTCAGCAACCCTGTAAGGTAAATATCCAATTTTTACACATGGGAAGTTGAGGATTAGAGTGATTAAGCAACTTGTCCATAATTAGAATTGTTCAGAGTCATCGATTGATCCGGAACCTTGTTCTTCCGTGTATGAAGATCACACTCTTTCAGCTTCACTAGCTCCTCCTACCCCCAACTTTAGCCTTGCCAAGCTATCCCCTGGTTTCTAGGAGATCTCTAACAATAGTGTGATTGTACAGTATCGTGAGTTCAGGAAGTGCCTTTTTACTTTGCAGAGGTAGAGTGGCTCAGAGCCTGAGCCAAATGCCTGGAATCTATCCCTTACTAAGTAAATGGTCTTGCATTTACTTAGTAAATTAGTAAAATCCATGTACTAAGTAAGTAGAGTTGCTTAGATTCTCTTGGCTTCAGTTTCCTCACCAGTAAAATGGGATGATAACAGTACTCACTCCATAAGTTTGACAGTAAGTGTTAGCTGTTACTATTATTGAGAGATTGGATTGAACATGATACCAAAGAGACAGATGATAAAGCATCACAAAGATAACATCTGGATGTACCTCACCACTCTCAAAGAAGCTACAACAACAAATGCTCTATTTCTCCTTCACTGGTACTTAACCTTGAGCCAATAAGATGTAATCAAAATGATAGGACAAAGTCAAAATTTCAGTTAATTAGGTATTTTTTCCAGAGTTTTGCCACCATGTATAATATCTGAGTGACTGTATTTCTCCGGTTTTACTTAGATATTCCCAGCTGTCTTCTAGATAGTGTCAAGATTCTTCTAGAAAGGCCATCCCTGGCTTTGTGATGTGCTCCAAACCTGCAGGGTCAACATTAAGGATGACTTCTGCTGAGGTTTGAAAGCAGAGCCTGAACTTCAGGAAATGAAAGACAGGTTCGAATCCCAGCAGTGGGGCCCCTGGAGGTCTCTCCCTCGGTCCCAGTACTGCAACTTCAAGCCAGTAAGGTCTGATCAACATAGTGGTAGGAAGTGTGAAGTTCACTCAATATCTAGGACTTGCCAACCTTGCCTGGTAAGAGCTAGCTGGAAGTAGGGAATGAGAGCGTGAAGAAACACTTGTTAAAATAAATGTTCTCAGAGTCTCCCCTGGTCTAATTGAATCAAATCTCCAAAGAGGGTCTGAAAATTTTATTTCAAACAAGAACCTCAGATGAGTTAGCTCAGAAAAGTTTAAGAAATAAGTAATAAGTTATCTCTAGACTCAGTTCTAGTCAGAAATTCTATGATTTAAAAATACTCAGTATAGTATTTTGCATCTAGAAGGCTTTCAAAGAATTTATGTGTTCATATACAATTCTATAATATTTATACAGTATGTTAAGTCAACTGATATATATTTATGTCTTACATACTGTATGCAACATATATATATGTAAGTAACAAATACATATGTAATATATATATTTATACCTTACATCTCAGAGATATATATGCAACACATATATAAATATATTATTATATACACCTGTGTGTAACAAATATAAATATCATATTGATAGATCTACATGCAACAAATATAGAAATATATTAGTATATAGTATTTACATCATACTTCCTATAGAGATCTGTATGCAACCATTTAAAATAATGCCAATAGTGGGGCACTATCTTGGCATTCTTTCTGTCATGGTGAGTATAATTCAGGCCTGTCCCAATCTTACTTGCACCCCTCCTTCATGATTGACCCAGTTTAGAACTTCTCTTCTGAAGACAGGGTTGCTACAGAACTCCCCAGCCCCCCAGATACATGGACTTACCATCAAATTCCCTCCATGTGCTCAGAGGATAAGTCCAGGCAATAGTTGGTGAGGGGCTAGCCTGTGCCAAGCATCGCAGGGTCACATTCTGTCCCACCTGGACGCTGACATTGGCACTGGGGGTTGAGATCTGAGGCTTCCTGCAAACACTGAGCTCCGTTTCGTGAAAAAGTTGCCCTGCCTTGAAGAGAGGACCTTGGCACATGAGATAGGGATTCACCAGGATGATTGGAAGGCTGATGGACTTGATAAACTGCACAAGTCCCCTTAGGCGACAATCACATAACCAGGGGTTGTCGTGTAGTGCCAGCACCATGCTGGAGAGAATCTCAGCCTCATGGCCAGACTGCCGGTGTTTCTGGTAGGCTGGCCAGTTCAAGAAGACATTCTTGGATACAACTGTCAGTCTATTGGAGGATAGGTCAAGGTAGGTCAGGTTGACCAAGAACTGAAGAGCCAGTTCAGGGAGCGCATCAATCCTGTTGTGTTTGAGGTCCAAGACCCTCAGGAGCGGGGTGGCACGGAATGCTGTCCACGGTACTGAACGGAGTTTGTTCCCCTCCAGTCTCAGCTCTCTCAGTTCTGACAGGTGCTCCAGGGCTCCTAGGTGGATCACAGTGACATTGTTAAAATTGAGCCAAAGGTACTCCAAAGTGCCCATGTTGATGAAAAACCCTCGGGGCAGTTCAAATATGGGTGAGTTTTCAATTCTCACTTGCTTGAATTCTTCAGGAAGGTTCCTTGGGATTTCTCCCAAAGAGATAGATATGCACTTCAGAGTCCTGTACAAAAAAACAGAACAGCTTTGAGATGAACATCAAGAGTCTGGGAAGTAGGATCAGGGTCATCCTGGTATTAGATGTATGAATTAGAAGGAAAAAAAATGCAATTCACTTGAGTTAGACCCATTCTGGTAAAAATGCAGAGTTTATAAAACTTCAGCACCAACTAAACCAGCTAAAGTGAGTTTCAAAGAGATTTTGCTGATTTCCTGCCAAATCTTGGCCTGCTCCCACACCACATCACCCCAAAGAAAACCCACTCCCCTACAACCTTCTGGGATCTTGCTAGCCCAGCGCACCTGCCGAAACTCTCCTCTGAGCAGGCACATCCTGGCAGACAGGATGGCTGACCCGCATGTGAATCCAGAAAGACCAGAACTAGCAGGAAATAGTGAGGAACTGAAGCCATAGCCTTCTGTAAGAAACTACCTTGTGAGTGTTTTTAAATAAGTACAGTCCAAGCCTCCAAGTGGCAAATCCTATTATTGGTAATCCATAATGATGTAGGTCAGCACAGCAACAGCAAAGCCCTTGGATGCTCTGAGGTCTGTTATGGCCCAGATCACAAGCTCAGTAAGAACCCAGAAGAGGGAGCTATTTCTCCTAACTAGATGGAAAATTCACTCTCTTTCTGGCTCTTGAGTCCAGAGAGCAAACTCTCAGGCAGTTGTCTAATTCAATCCTGATACTGCCGCCCCTCAGTCTCATATGAAAAGATCAGAGAAACAAGCAACGAACGCTTTCCTGAGCACCATGGTTCAGGTGATCGGGCCAGAATCCATCTAAAATTCATCAATCACAATTGGCTCCTGAAACCCAGAACTTTCAACCAGCCTCTAAATGCAAATTCAGATGATGGTTGACAAAGCAATTTTAGAACCACTCTTATCAGTGGCAATATCTCCAGCATGTGGTGGATTCATTTGTCTTGTGAGTTAAGACAGCTTCACCTGTTGCTTGGATGACAAGAATCAGAGAAGCATCATGGTACAGAGGTTAAACCACAAGATTGTTGCTTTCTGATTAAATCAAAGCACGTTTCTTATCCTGAATCACATAACTTATCCTGAATGCAGTGTATCTCACATGTTAAATTTTTTTAAGTGAGATTCTATGTGATTCTGGATACTTTGCCATTCTTCATTCATTCAAGAAATATAAATTGGTCTTCTGCTCTAAGCCACACCCTTGGTAGATGCAAGGAATGTTGTGGCTAGCAAGACTGCTATGAATCTGGTCCCATGAGGCCTTCTCTCCAGCTCATACTTCCTAATCTTGAAATCTTTGAAAAGTGAATTTCTCTGTGCAAAGTGAGAAAATTAACACTTTTTAGTGTTTCTAGGAAATACTAAGATTATGCAAAATAAAGTATCTAACATATAGTAGGTACCCAATAAAGTTTAATTCACCTCCCACACCAACAGACTCTTTAAGACCGTCACTTTCTTTTACTTGAGGTACTATTACTTCTGATGACTTCAAAATTCCATGGGTTCCCCTAAGATTCGTAACATATATTATACCCTATGAAAGACCTCAGGGAAGAAAATCCGCTTAGTAGCTAACCAGTGATGGGGAAATGGGTCACCAACTAAGCTGATTACATCCCAGGCTTTCCATCCAAGCCAAATATATTTGCTGGAGTTTCCAGACAACCTAACTCTACAATATGGCTAGATATCTGGACTTCCTCTCCCGGTAAAAAAGAAAAAATTGGAAAGGAAGGAGAGTGCCATGGGCACAAAGCTGGGGCCGACAAGGAGAGGTGCTGCCCAGACACGCTTTGAGGAATGAGTCAGTGCTTGCATGCCCTTCCCAAGGCAGCCTCATGCAGAGACTGATGTGGGGGCACAAGGACCTGGCCGGTTTGGCATGATGGGGGACAACTCCGATGGGTGGTTCTCATTCCAGAGTTCCCTAGCAGGCTGGCCAAGATTTTGTCAGGCTTGCTTTGTGGGAAAATGTGATTCAATCCACGGGTATCACAAATGACCAGTGAGTTCCTTTCTCATCCCAAAATAAAAATGCCAAAAGAGCCCTACATCCCTTACAATTTCTTCTCTGTTCATCCCATCTAGCTTTCTTAAAAGAATCCTGCTCAACTCAGCCTTCCAGTGGTCTGCCGGGAGCTTGAGAAGAACGCCCACTGGCACGTCCTCTCTGAAATCAGCCAGGTCTCCTTCGCACTGCCACTTCTCCTCTCCTGACTCCTTCATCCTCTGCTCTCCTTATCTGATATTTGGTCATGGGGAGTAGCTGTGCTGTTGGCTAGAAGACTAAACTCAAGAGATGGAACCACAAAGGGAAGGGATCTGAGAATACTACTCTTCCATCTCCCTTCTGGCAGGATGCACTTAGGAACTTGTCTCTTAGGATTCTTAGTAGAGACGGGGTCATGGGAGAGGAGTTACTCGATGTTTGTGAAATAATTAGAGAAAAATGGCTTCTGGGCAGCAGCAGATTTCCTGTCTATTCAATTGGAAAAAAGTCACTCCAACATGACCGGAATTTTTATATATATATATTTATTTATTTGGCTCTGCTGCATCTGAGCTGTGGCATGCAGAATCTTTAGTCTTGGCATGTGAACTCTTAATTGCAGCACGTGGGATCTAGTTTCCTGACCAGGGATCCAACCTGGGCCCCCTTCATTGAGAGCATGGTGTCTTACTCACTAGACCACGAGGGAAGTCTCATGACCAGAACTTTGGAAGAGCTCAGACTGAGAACTAGGCAACCTCCTAGGGGGCAGATGTGCTATCGTTCCTCATTCTCAAGCTGGTGTTTTTCCTTCCTTCCTCCACCTGCTCCAACCACGTCTGAGATGGTCCTCTAGGCTCCCCTTCCTCTGGGGCCTGCCTGTGACAGACACACAGAAGACTATGTCCCTAGGCCCTCTTGAAATAGGTGGGCTACATGACCAATATTCACGCCAATGAAATGTTGGAGGAAATAATGGTTCAAAAGTCCCTCCATGAATTCTCCAAGTTCTCTTTTCTCTTGTTGGGACAAGTGTTGCCATTCCAGGTGGTACAGCCTTCATCAACCTGTGTCCCTGGGTGAATAAGAAAGCAGGACCCTTTCTCCATCCTTATTTCCCACTCACTCAGGTAGACTCCATGAGAGCAGGAATGTTTCTATGTTAAGCCATTGATATCTGGGAGCTGTTAGCACAGCATAAGCCTAAGCTATCCTGACTACAATGTCCTTATAAGCAAATAAAATATGCTCAAATACTTGTAAATTGATTTCTGTCTCTCTTGGATTAAAAGTTTTCAGTTCTAGTCTTCTAAAGACACTGCTGAGTCTCTTGATTAATAGCCTAGTTTAATAACCACATCCACTTCCCAGGATTAAATTTCGCTTGTCTGCCTTTTAGTGCCTTTTAGTACCCTGCAAGGTTGCAAATAAGGTCCGTCTAGTCAAGGCTATGGTTTTTCCAGTAGTCATGTATGGATGTGAGAGTTAGACTGTGAAGAAGGCTGAGCGCCGAAGAATTGATGCTTTTGAACTGTGGTGTTGGAGAAGACTCTTGAGAGTCTCTTGGTCTGCAAGGAGATCCAACCAGTCCATTCTGAAGGAGATTAGCCCTGGGTTTTCTTTGGAAGGAATGATGCTAAAGCTGAAACTCCAGTACTTTGGCCACCTCGTGCGAAGAGTTGACTCATTGGAAAAGACTCTGATGCTGGGAGGGATTGGGGGTAGGAGGAGAAGGGGACGACAGAGGTTGAGATGGCTGGATGGCATCACGGACTCGATGGACATGAGTCTGAGTGAACTCCGGGAGTTGGTGATGGACAGGGAGGCCTGACGTGCTGCGATTCATGGGCTCGCAAAGAGTCAGACACGACTGAGTGACTGAACTGAGCTGAACTGAAGGTTGCAAGTCTACATCAAGTGACCTACTATGTAGATCAGGAGGAATATAACCATGTTGCATTAAAAAAAAAAAAAGACATCCTGGAGATGCCGTGATTCCAGCCAAGCTCCAAACAAGGCTTCCTAGGGCCACATGCTGTGGGATCACCATAGCACAGGCTGGTCTTCAGCATCTGGGAGATTAGAAATTCTTTTCCCAAGACTCTAAGAAGACATTAGGTTTTCAGGGACTGACTTATACTAACCAGATTTATGTACCAACAGACTAATATATAAACAGGACATCATTTTATTTTTTTACAACATGAATGTGTTTTTTCCCAATGATTTGAATATTCACGAGCACAATCCAGGATGATTCTTCTCTACAAGAGCAAATCAAGGAAGACAGAACACACAGAGAGAGGCTGACAGAAGGGTCCTGGGAGGCTGACCATCTTGGGAGCCATTCCATTCAGACCACTAAGGTGGGTCTTCGCGAATCACTGAGAAGTTGAATCTTTTTTCGCTGGTTTTCACACACACACGTGCGCGCGGGGGGCACCTACACACATAATATTGGATAAATACTCACAGGTTTTTGCTTTCAAGTTCCTGATTTTTCTTCAAACAGGGTTCAATAAAACTGAGTACATGTTAGCTGGGCCAGTAATTGTTCAATCTTGACGGGCTCAGTCAGTCATTTAGAGAAAACATCTTTATCATTTCAACAGATGGCTGCTTTAATCTACCACACTTACATTTGTTCTGATTTGGGGAGTGCCTGTCAGTCTCATACATCAAACAATCAGAGTTGAATCTCGAGTCTCATAAGGCATTGCGGAATGCCTTTACACATCTAGATTGAGGGGGAGCCCAATTCAGCCTGCCACCTGTTTTTGTAAATAACGTTTTCTTTGAACTCATCCGTGCTGATTAACTTGCATATTGTCTGAGACTGCTTTCACACTCAAGAGATGAGTAGCAGCAACAGAGCTTAAAGTATCTCTTATCTGGCTTTCTTTACAGGAAAAAAAAAAAAGTTTGCTGACCTATGATATAGACAGCGGCTTCATCATCTTCTAACCAAATAATTTCTCTAGCCAATAGCAACGGTTCTCAAATTATAGTCAGTGGGACCCTCCAGGGGATGGGCAGGAAATATACATGTATGAAAATCCCATGTTTGTGTGCACTGGTGCTCTCAAGGTTCTGACCCCAGGTTTCACTTAGATCGAGAAAAACCCATTTCCATAGTAAACCTGCTATGAGTCACGCTGCAGAGATCAACACTGAATAAAGACCCTCAGCCTGGCCAGAACATTATCAAGCATTCAGATCCTCCAAGAAAATTTATCACTGTCCTCTATAAATTATTCAGCTCTTTGGGCTTCAGTTTTCTTGTCTGTTAAGTCAAATAGCCCAGGCTTCAAAACAGGTCATTTTGAAGATCAAAATGAGAGAAAACAAGAAAATAAGTTGTAAGGTCATCCATCGTAAGGTCTTTTGTAAATGTCACAGGAAGTAGTTTAGAAATGATCACATCACATTGGTTTTTATATTCAGCAAATATTAAAGACAATACAGGGTCTCAGATGACACCAACAAAAAGCTTCCTTGTATCACTTGCTGTCCCCAGTTTCAAAAAGCTGTCCCATCACTTGCTTTCCTCAGTTGTTACCCAAAGGCCTTGGCACCAAACACCTTGGGTGTGCTCTTCATTAGAAGACAGTCCTACAGACAAGACAGAACGCTGGTCCTTCTGCTGGGGACATTTGCCTCCTCCTGTGCAGAGACCACATCTCAGAGGTTTCCCACCTTTAAGGAAACTGAACAGGAATCCTCCTTTGAAGTGGCTTATGGAGTGGCCCAGGAGGCTCTGAGACACCCTCAGGAATTCAGGTAAATTTCAATTAGAATCACAAAGAGTGCTACATAGGGACAGAAGTGAGCTGTGTGCCGGACAGTGTTGCCACCTGCCTCAGAGGACCTCTCAGATCCCTTCAGTCTCACATTCTAAGTAAATGAGCAGTAGTCTCGTGGGCATCATCCACTCTAGAATTTACTAAAGATCAGATGACTAGAATCCATGAGTGTCCACAGTGAGGGCATGGTGTTTGTCTCTGTATGTGTATGTGTGTGACTATACAAATGTGGAAAATGGATAAAGAGATTAAATGTGAGTGCCTACAAGCTAGCATAAATGTAGTCAAGACGCAGTCAAGATGCAGATAGGAAGCAGTGAGGACTAGCAACTCTGGAAGCAAGTGTGTGGTCCGAGTGCTAGAGCTGCCTCTTCCTAGCTGTGTACTTGTGAGCAACGTAAGTTAGATCACAGCTCAACAAAGTTTGTCCTGCCCCACCATTGCCTCTGTGGGAGAACTGTCCCTTTCTGCCCTGTTGAAAGCTTAGTTTTGGCCATGAGACTCACTTTGGCAGACAGAATATGGGCAGAAATAGCAGTGTTAAGGAGCTTAAGAGGTATTATATGTTTTTGCTCATTTCTCTATCCTCTGACATCTCCAAGAGAGAAGCCTCCTCCAGATAGCCACTGACTCTCCATCCTGGGCCCCAAGTAGGACATAGGGAGCAGAGCCACCCCTATCAACCCACCAGCCTGTAGACTGTGAGAAAATAAGTGCTTGTTGCCTTGTATTACTGCGATTTTGCCTTTATTTGTTATGCAGCAAAAAGTGATACAGCCAAGTTACTTACTCCCTGTTCCTTCTCCAGGTAAGCTAGGAGAAGGGCGGTGCCTGCTGCAAAGGACTGTCATAAGAATTAAATGCGTTAATATATATATAAAGCACTTAGAACACTTCCTGGCACATAGTAAGTGCTTTTATAAGTGTTAATTGTTGTAGTTGTGTGTAAATGTAAGAGGAAGCAGGTACCCGGGTAGGTAAGAGTGGGTGAGCATGGACTCAGGTGTCAGAGTGAGCGTGTGGGAGGAGAAGGGGAGTAGGCGCAGGGGTGTAGGCAGCTGTGTGCAGGGAGGGGAAAGCACGGCCCTCAGCAGAAGTACTCGTTGATCCGTCTGCTGGCCCTGATGCCCACGGCTTGAGAGTCCAGGCTGGAGCGAGCAGAGAGGAGTCTGTCGGCCTCACTGAGGCTGTGCTGGGACAGATCCTCCGAGCCGTCCTCGCTGTGGCCCAGCCTCTCCAGGTTGACGTAGGCACCCGTGGCCTCGGCGGAGCCCCCGGCGCCGCACTTGCGCCAGCGCCTCCGGAGGGCGCCGCAGCAGACCAGCAGCGTGAGCGGCAGGGCGATGACGGCGGCCACGCTGATCACCACCACGTTGATGAGCCGCTGAGTGGCCTCGGCGTCCACCACCTCGTCGGTGGAGAAGATGACGCACTGCTCCTTCCGGGGCGCCAGGCCCCGCACGCAGACGCACGCCACGTACTTGACCTTGGGCACCAGCCCACGGATGGTGACGCTGCTCTTCCCGGGCTGCACCAGCACCCGCCGCATGTCGCGCTGCCCGAAGACCGCGTAGAGGACGCTGAAGGCAGTTGTGTTCCCGGCGCGGGGGGCCTTCCACAGCAAGGTCACGCTCTGGTAAGTGTCCCCCACCACCTTGAGGGAGCTCACCGTCTGGGCCTCCTGGGCGCCGCCCGGCGCGTCCGAGTGCTCTTCGGGGGCCCTCATCTGGAAGTGCTGCAGGAGCAGCTGCTCCTTCGCGTTGGGCGCGGGGGGCCCGGTGGCCGGGACGGCAGGCTCGGGGACGTGGGGAACGTGTCTGGCCACCATCTTGTTATACGCGGCAGCTTCCGCCCCCTCGCCCGTCCTTGCCCACCGCGCCCCTGGGCCCCCACTGCGTTCCGTGGACGTCTGGGGCTCCGTGACGACCAGGGAGATAAGCGTCTCAGAGGCTCCCAGGAAGTTCTTGGCCTGACAGATGTAGTCTCCTGAGTCCAGGTGGGACACGGCAGGCAGGCCCAGTATAGCCCAGCTCGCGCCGTCGCTGGAGACTTCCTGGTGCACTGCAAGGGGGCACAGAGACATGACGGAGAATGAACAGCCCCATCTGCACCAAGCCTATTTCCAGCCAAGTTCACAGCGCCTGGATTGTGTACATTCTGCCCAACACCCGAGAAAAGACTGGGCCTTACTGAACTTTTCTTAGATTGGCCAAGGGAATGGAGATTAGCTGGGATTAAATTTGGGGAGACCCAGACTGGGGCATGGACTTCCCTGGTGACTCAGACAGTAAAAGCGTCTGCCTACAATGCGGGAGACCTGGGTTCAGTCCCTGGGTTGGGAAGATCTCCCCTGGAGAAGGAAATGGCAACCCACTCCAGTACTCTTGCCTGGAAAATCCCATGGACAGACCAGAGGAACCTGGTAGGCTACAGCCCATGGGGTCTCAAAGAGTTGGACACGACTGAGCGACTTCACTTTCACTTTTCAGACTGGGGCAGAGTGTAAGAATGATCAACCATCCAGATCTGAAATGTTCCAGTGCTGTCTTTCAGGGGCCTGAGTTCTGCAGAGCTGACCCCTCAGAGGATAGGGACATGGGTGAACCTCAGGCAGAGCCAGCTGCAAGTGCTCTGCACACCCCTGCCTGGCCCCACTGCCGCTTCCACCAGAGCATCTCCAACTTTTCTGTTTAGGTGAGTGGAACTCCTCCACAGTTTTGTTGGTACATTGATTTCAAACAGACAGTCCTAGAACACTTGCCAACCTAGTTAAGGGAAACAGAGAAGAAAGCTGGGAGGGATGGGAGGTGTTCTGGTCAGAGGCCAAAAAATGATGCCTCCTCAGTGGCACCCCACTCCAGTACTCTTGCCTGGAAAATCCCATGGATGGAGGAGCCTGGTGGGCTGCAGTCCATGGAGTCACTGAGAGTTGGACATGACTCGGTGACTTCACTTCTACTTTTCACTTTCATGCATTGGAGAAGGAAATGGTAACCCCTGCCAGTGTTCTTGCCTGGAGAATCCCAGGGACGGGGGAGCCTGGTGGGCTGCTGTCTATGGGGTCGCACAGAGTCGGACACGGCTGAAGCGACTTAGCAGCAGCAGCAGCCATCCTCTTTCTGCATGTAGGTGGGCTGTGACTCCTGCGAACCCCTTCCCCCTACTCAGTGCCAGGGATGAACCATCTCTGTGTACACAGCAAAAAGGGCACATGCTAACGAGACCCAGTTCCTCCTTGTTTGAGCTGTGTGGTGTAGACCAAGCATTTAGCCCCTCGGGGCCTCAATTTACTTATATGCACAATAGAAGGATAATCAGGTTGTTCTTTAAAGTTCAGTGACATTCTGTACATAATACATTTAACACATGAAGAACTCAGTAGATGGTAACTCATAGCATTAATTACTCCTAGTGATACTGGCTTCATATTTACAACGTAGAAACTTGCTGTAAATATTAAATACGCTAAGAGAGCACTTTCTACCCCAAAGCCAGTGTTTTGTTCCTCTTGGGTGGGCCCCGAGCTGGTGGAATATGACAGAACAGGTTGAGTGCCACTATCATCATTGAAGCCACTGCCCCCGTGCCCACCCCTGGGTGGAGCCCTCCAACTCCATTCAGACAGGACAGGAGTAAGGAGCCTTCCTTAGCCCTCCTCCTGGGAACCCTGAACCCCCTCCCCACCTGTGTGGGGTGTTGACACGCCCATCCTAGTCTGGGATCTCAGCACAGTGGTCCCTGTAGGTCACACACCTGTGCCATTGAGGGGGTGCCCATTGGCCCTACTCCAGCTCATCTCTGGCCCGGGGACCCCAGTGGCCCCACAACGTAGCAATACTGTGCTGCCCAAAGGCGACCTGATGCTGGTCATCCCCGGACGGAGCTCCGGACTCTGGCACTTCCTGAGTTCCAGCTGGCTGAAGACCACTCCAGCCAGGCTACGTGGGCTGGCACACTTCAGCCTGGCCTCTATGAAAGCCAGGTTTGGAGCCCAGCCTTCTAGGAAATGGACCAGGTCGTAGAGTCGGCAGTCACACACCCAGGGGTTGTCCTGAAGCCCTGCAGGGGTGAGAGGGAAGGCGAGAGGTAAGCCCAAGGTATTCAGATCCCCAGGTCCAGCGCCCCTGGTATGCCATGAGCTCAGAGTCAGCAGAACTGACCTCCACGCCCAGCTCCTTGCCTCACTAGCTATCCAACCTCTAAGTCTGGTTCTTCATCTAGAATGACAGCATTGGGAATTCCCTGGCAGTCCAGTGGTTAAGGCCCCATGCTTTCAATGCAGGGGACATGGGTTCCGTCCCTGGCGGGGAACTAAGGTCCCACATGCCACACAGTAGCATAAAATAGAATGAGAGCATTACTCCCTTTTCTGGGTGGGTATAAATATAAATCAAGGTAAGTCATATAAAGCACTGGGTGAGTGGGACAGCATCACGCATGGACCCAGGAGCCCGGCAGGCTACAGTTCATAGCATCTGAAAGAGTCAGACACAACCGGAGTGACTTAACACGCACATGGACAAAACTGGCGGTCGCCACTGCCACTGTTGGACTGATCCTCTCAGGCTACTGGCCAGGCAGTGGGTATTTCCGCAAAACCTGAAATAGGCCAAAATCTATTTCTAGAAATGCTTCATGACCCTGGCCCTTGACACCTGTCCCCCCAGTATACATCACTCCAGCAAAGAGGGTGGATGTTCTGAGCCATGGTCCCTTTGACACAGGCTCAAAAAGACAAGAGTGAGGATGATAGGAAATCAAATCCTGTGTTTTATCCTCAGCCCTCTTTACCTTAAAATTGAACATCTTTATAGAGCTGAAGGCAGGTCACTGCACCCACCCTATCAAAGAACCTCCAATATATAGAGAGGTATCATGTGTCCTCAATCCTAAAACACAATTCCTTTTCATAAGTTTACATTTCTCAAATACAAAATGAATCATTTAATGTGATGTCCTTTTGTCCTCCCCTGATTGTTATTGAATTTGATAGGGTCTAACCAATAGCATATTATATATTTGCGTAGATGTATTTGATATATCTGGAGGGGAAACTGTCAAGGGTTGGGGACAGTGAATTCACACCTGCTTGTATATCCGTGACTCTGGGGTCCTTTAGAGCACTGGTTAGAAGGCACTTGTTTATTTCCCACCCCCAGCCCCATTCCATCCTGGTGACTGCTACCCTGTGTCACTGGTTAAATGCATTTTATGATACATCTGCATTCCAAGAGTCATCACTGCTCAGCTCTGGTAGTCAGCTCTCTGACTTCACTTGTCACAACAGAATCCCCGAAGAATAAATACAAATGGCAAAGTGCAAGGACAGTGAAACTTGCACCAGTCAGATTGGCAAAAGTTGAACATTCTGACCACTGTGATCATTAGCCTCATGCAGGAAAAGCTGTCCATCCGTCTTGCTCACTGCTGTATGCTCACAGCTAGAATGGAGCCCACACATTGGCTGGCTGAGTTACTCAAATAACCTTGCTGAGTACACATACGCATGGGTGGGGGCCGGTAAGAACTGGCACTTTAGAGACCAGGGTCGATATGAAAACACCTAACTTGTGCACCCCATGGACCCAGAAATGCCACTTCTCTCTTCCTATTCTAGAGAAACACTTGTCTCCGTGCGCAAGGATGCATTGTCAAGAATGCTCTCTGCAGCACCACAGGTGTTAACAAAATAGGGGAGACAATCTAAAGGCCTGTAAAAGGAGGAATGGCCAGATAAACTGCAGTATAACTGTTTGATGGGCTTCCTCCATGGCTCAGTGGCAAGGAATCTGCCTGCAATACAGGAGACTCGGCAGGAGCCTTGGGCTTGACCCCTGAGTCGGAAGATCCCCCGGAGAAGGAAATGGCAACTTGTTTGGAGAATTCCATGGACAGAGGAGCCTGGCGGGCTACAGTCCATGGGGTTGCAGAGTGTTGGACACGACTAGCAACTAAAACAGCAACAATAATAACTTTATGACGGAATATTATGCCAAAGTTAAAAAAAATGAAGTTGGTCCATTTGTGGTAACTTACAAAGACCTCCAAGACTTATTGCTGGGTGGAAAAGTGCTGCTTTTTATGTATAATATGGTGAAATATTCCTAAAGTTCCTATGTACATGTATGTATATTTATGCATGTGTATGTAAATATATTGTAGAAAGGAGGGAACATGCAAATAAACATAACGGTGGCTACCTTTTAGGAGAGGGAGGAGGGATTATAATCAGAAGAGGCCACTATATATATATATGTATATATACACACACACACACACACACACATATATTTAGTTCAGTTCAGTTCAGTCACTCAGTCATGTCTGACTGTTTGCAACCCCATGAACTGCAGCACATCAGGCCTCCCTCTCCATCACCAACTCCCAGAGTTCACCCAAACTCATGTCCATTGAGTCGGTGATGTCATCCAACCATCTCATCCTCTATTGTCCCTTCTCTTCCTGCCCTCAATCCCTCCCAGCATCAGGGTCTTTTCCAGTCAGTCAGCTCTTCACATCAAGTGGCCAGAGTATTGGAGTTTCAGCTTCAACATCAGTCCTTCCAATGAACACCCAGGACTGATGCCTTTAGGATGGACTGGTTGTATCTCCTTGCAGTCCAAGGGACTCTCAAGAGTTTTCTCCAACACTACAGTTCAAAAGCATCAATTCTTCGTTGCTCCGCTTTCTTTATATAAAGGGCATTCAAATTTGATTTTCAAATAATTTCTTTCCATGTAAGTACTACCCTATACAGTATTCTTTACTAGGTAAGAAAGTCTGTAAAGTACCTGGAGTTGGAATGGGATTTGCTGTTCCCTGCCCCACTTCCAGGGAAGTGAGGTGTCTAAATTTTCCCTGTTTGAAAGACATTCCCTGGCCTCAGGGCAGGAGCTGCCCCGAACCACTCTAAGATTGCTCCAGCCCCCAATGCTGGACCCCACATGAGCCAAAGCATGTTTAGGGGACATCTGTCTCTCTGATGATACTCCTCACCTACTCCCCACCACCCACTCTCCAAGACTCCACCAGGGTTCCCCAACCCTCCTGGGACAAGGGGAAAGTTCAGAGCTGGGATGTGAACTGAAGCAGTCTAGCTGGGAGCTTGAGCTCCTAACCCTACCTTGTCAATGTGTGCCTCTTAAGAGATGCCATTTCTTACCTAGGACCAACCTGGCATGGTGACCGGGAAGGAAGGGCCCAGTGTGCAGGTGGATCCAAGTGGCGAGCAGCTCCTGCGGGAGCCTCAGCAGCTGGTTGCTGGAGAGGTCCAGGAAAGTGAGGTTCCCCAGGAAGCGCGCGGCTTCCGGCGGCACAGCGGAGAGGCGGTTCGCCTGCAGGTCCAGCAGCCGCAGCTGGGGGGCGTCCCTGAGCGCCGCCCAGGGGAAGGCGGCCAGGCGGTTCCCGGGCATGCGCAGCTCGCGCAGGCGGCGCAGGCCCCTGAGCATCAGGGCACTGAGCTCGCAAAGGGCGTTGTAGGGCAGCCACAGCTGCTCCAGGCGGCCCAGCGTCTTGAAGGCTTCCCCGGGCACCCTGCGAATGGCTGTCCGCTCCAGGCGCAGTTTGGAGGTGTCCGGAGGGACAGATGCTGGGGGCAGAGTCATGTCCGGGTCGTTGCACACCACTGTCCTGGACACAGAAATGGATTTGAGCAAAGGTTCTGTGGAGTGGGCCCAGTCACCTGCCTGAAGGTTCTCAAGCTTGAATTGCTACGTCCCCTTACAGCCCATACCTCCTGCAGCGCACGAAGAATGAATAGTATTTAGAAATCCTGAGGCTGTCTTGTGTACTGTCAAATTGCATCTGTGAATTGAAAGAGTTTCTTTGTTAAATTATAGCTCAGTTTGTGATTGCATTGCCTTTTCTTCATTAAGATATATATGTGTGTGTGTGTGTGTGTGTGTGTGTGTGTAGATAGATAGATATAGCAATGGCATCAGATGTGGAAGCCATGCAAGAGATCCCTGAAGACCCTGCTGACTCCCAGGGACCTTGAGATGATCAAGGTGTTTAAAGGCTGGAACTTTGCAGTCTCAGGTAGATTCACCTCTGGGCTCTTTCTTTGCTTGCTGGCTGTGTGCCCCTGAGTATGTTATATAGCCTCTCTTTTCCTCAGTTTCCCCAGAATAATAGACTCCTCCTCAGAGGGCAGTTTTGGGGATTTAAATGAGGTCATATGCGTACCAACTCTGCAATACCTGTTACCTGTAGAACCCAGTTACTGTGGACCGGTGGTGTAAGTTTCTGCATCTAGCCCTGCAAGTACATCAGGTCAGTCTGACCAGCTCCTTCCCATGCGCCTTCTGCCCAGACAGTGACTTCTTAAACCTCATTCTATCAAGTTTGACCCTAAAGAGGATAGAGAGATAGCAGGAGGCAGTCCCCCCTCTGGAGGAGCCACCAATTCAGGACTCTGCTATACACTGTCACTGAGAGCACCACACCCATGCATGGTGAAAGGGAAAGATGCTTAAGAGAATAAAACTCAGAGCCTGGGCCTGAGGGACCCAGCCCTTGTGCAGCCCCAGTTTAATCCAGAGGACGTCTCTGCTCACACTGCAGGAGGTGGGTGGTGGGGGTGGGGTATTGTTAGTTATACTAAGAGAGGTTGTACTCTTATCATCCTTCCCGACACCACACACACACGCAGGCTCCACCAGCATCCTTCAGCTTAACTCACATACAGTACTCAAAAGTCAGCTGGGCTTAGCTAGTTACTGTCAGTGTGCCCACAAAAGGCCCAGTTACTTCCACTCACTCACGTTCATTCTTCAGATGTACATGGAACTCCTACTGAGCGATGAGTACAGTGGAAGTTCAGAACATCAGACTCAGCCCCTGTCCCCATACAGCTTATAATTTAGCAAAGAAAGAAAAAAAGCATTGGAAGCAATGATATCTTCAGGGATAATGGAAGCTTGGGTGTTGCAGGGAGGTAGGTCTGGATGTAGGTAGAAGGGAGTTGATGGGGAAATGTGTGCTGGAAGGGGGAGAAAACAGTCAAGGAAGGGATGAAAGAAACCAATAAGAGCCCAATACAGGCGAACAGCATGGCTCCTGGTGGGACGAAAAGGCACAAAGGACATGGGCACATCTTTCCAGGTGCCCAGACTCACCCTCCCCCAGGAAACCACAGGGACCTGTAAGTGCACACAATCTTTTCATGATTGGGGAGCATGCAGCACAGGCAGGCCCACCAGGTGCTCAGATGTAAAAACTGGGCCCTCCAAGAGGCCCGAAGGCATCTGAGATGCCAAAGCAGCCTTGGTCTGACTGTGCCATCTGTGCCTGTGCTCACTGGGACCTCAGCATCCTCTACAGCCTTTCATGGCCTCATGTCCCCTCATAAGACACTATGCAGGTGGCCTGGTGCCTATTAGATGTGGGACTTCTGGGCAGGTAGAATCGATGGTGAGAGCTCTGGCTTTAGAGGAGGCAGGACTCTTTGAGAGTCCCTTGGACTGCAAGGCGATCCAGCCAGTCCATCCTAAAGAAGATCAGTCCTGGGTGTTCATTGGAATGACTGATGTTGAAGCTGAAACTCCAGTACTTTGGCCACCTGATGCAAAGAGCTGACTCATTTGAAAAGACCCAGATGCTGGGAAAGATTGAGGGCAGGAGGAGAAGGGGATGACAGAGGATGAGATGGTTGGATGGTATCACCGACTCAATGGACATGGGTTTGGGTGGACTCTGGGAGTTGGTGATGGACAGGGAGGCCTGGCGTGCTGTGGTTCATGGGGTCACAGAGTCGGACACGACTGAGCAACTGAACTGAACTGACCGTTGGCTGACTTTAGGGGCCCTGGAAACTGCCCTTGGAATTCCATTTTCCATCCTAAGGCCAGCTTGCTATCAGAAGCCTTCCTTGGTCCCCGCATGGCAACATCACCAGGTAAGAAGGGTTCTAGAAGTCAAGGGAAACTCTGAGTTCTAGGACCAGCTCTGCCACTGATGCTGTGTGGCTTTGAGCCCTGGGCTCTCTGTCGGTTGCAAGGGAGGCTCTTTGTCACCCTGGTCACACTGTTCTTATGTGCTAATTCACTTCAGTCACATCTGACCCTTTGCAATTCCATGGACTGTAGCTGCCAGGCCCCTCTGTCCTAGAGATTTTCCAGGCAAGAATACTAGAGTGGGTTACCATTCCCTTCTCCAGGGGATCTTCCTGACCCAGAGATCGAACCAGCATCTCTTATGTCCCTTGCATTGGCAGGCAGGTTCTTTATCACTAGCGCCACCTGGGAAACCCCTGTCCTTGGTCATAAGATATTTCCTGGCCTGCGTAGGGCTCAGCCCTGACTTCCTTTGGGGAGAAAATCCCTACCTCTGATGATCCATTTGAGTTGGAGCATCACAGACTTGGGCCGAATATGGAGCTCTTCCTGTTCTTCAGACCACACAGGGTGTCCTTTCTTAGGGGTGCCTCTCCATTCTTTACCTCCCATCACACCCAATCAGCCTGACACCCACTGGTAAGATCGTTGAAAGAGTTGTACTGATAACATTGCTGCCCTGATCAGAAACCATCAGTGGCTCCCCAACCCTCATCTAAGACAAGGGAGAAAGGGAGGATGAAATTCCAGAAGGTTAGAGAGATGGTAAGAAAGACCCTAAGCCAAGGACTAAAATCCTTGAGCAAAGTGGGAAATGCCGCAGTCGTTAATGGAGTGCTGAAGAGGTCAGAGAAAACGTAGTTTAAAGATTGCCAAAGAGAGACAGGGAATGAGCCACGGGGGAAGAGCAAGGGTCCACAAACCACGGAGGCCTTGGGAACATTCCAGGAGGGGGCAGAGGAGAGGGTGGATGTGCTCTCCAGGCTCAGATAGAAGATGGGAAAAGTCAAAGAAGAGGTTGAGGATGGAAGGGTCCTTGCTTGCAGTGGAATGGGCACTCCTGGCCTTTCTGAGAGCCCATAGAATGGAGCCAAGGCTGGATAAGTGGGCCAGAGGGGACCCTAAGTGGGAAAAGCATGAGGAAGCAGGTGGTCCCATCACGGGTCGGGTGGTAAATACCTGGGATATGATTGGGTACCCCCAGGAAGTGAGGAAAGAGAATGGAAGAGTCCTGGGGAAGAAGGAGCTGGGGAGATAGCAAAGGGATAGTCAGGGGCAGGCAGGAAGGAGAAGAGACAAGTGATGGGGAGATTTCCTGCGCCCTGAAGGAGGGTTCTTCTCTCAGGATCCTGGCAGAAGATTCAGGAAGGATTTCCTGGAGCTGGCAGCCCTGTGCCCCACGCCTGTCCCCTGTGTATGGGTACCTGGTACCCCCACCGCATCCCCAGGGTAGAGGCACAACCTGCTGACTGGAAGAAAATGAGGCATAAGACCCTCGGATCTTGGTGACCAGATAGATGGAGGGTTCACCCAGCTGTGGTCCTAGGGCCCTGCGTCCAACCCCTCCCAGCCCAGACTAGCTGGGAGAGCCTCGGCGGCTGAGCTACCCACCCTGCACGCCATACCTGGCTTTGCTGCCATCGCTCAGGACGTGGAGGCTGCAGCTGCATTGAGAAGGGCAGGCACCCTGGGCCTGTGGGGGCCCTCCGAGGGCCAGGAGCCAGAGCATGCCCACCGCCACCCTCATGGCTCCTGGCTCCTCTGTGGCCCGGGCAAGGGCCTGTCCCTCACGGCTCTGTCCTGCCGGCCCAGCAAACCCAGCAGCTGCCTACTGCTCATCGTCTGCCCACACCCCCACTTGAAGCCATCGGATAAACACAGACAGGCTGGGGATTAGGGAGGGGCGCCCTGGCCACAGCACTCAGCAGCTTATTGCTTCCTGGAGTCACCCAGTCCTGAAGATGGGGGTGGGGGACCCCCTTTCATGGCAGCAACCACAGGCCCAGAGCATACAGGGCACAGCCAGAGGTGGGCGGTCACCCAGAGGGGCAGGTGGCTGCTGGGCTGACCAGCAGGGCTGCCCACCTGCAAAGCCACTGCATGCCAGCCAAGCTATAACTGCACAGACCCTGCAGGGTGCCTGGGCTCAAAGGAGGTGAAGACAGAATCCGGCCTCTAATAAGGGCCCCTGGAAATTCTCTCAGTGACACTATCTTATAGTGAAAAGTCAATGAGATGAAGGCGGTGAAGAAATTAGAAAGAGCCCAAGCTCCAGGCCAGGTCAGCCAGGTTCAAATCGCAGCTCTTCCATTCATAGGCTGTGATCTAGGGCGAGTTACGTGGCCTCTCGTGGCCTCTGTGTCCTCATCTATCAGTGGGAAGTAACGTTACTCTGCTCAGGGTGCTTAGGAAAATTAAACAAGCCACGTTTCTCAGACCTTGACAGCCTGTGGGAACAGAGGCTTCTTGGGAGTGGTCAGTACCCTGCTCCACTGGTGCTTTCAAGGACAAGCTGGGTATATTCAGATACTTAGGGGTGGCTGCAGAGGTGTCCCCCAAGGGCTCATGAACTCTCCCAGCCCACTGCCCTGAACACCCCATGGACACAGTCTCAGACCACCGCCATCTGAGCCTTATGGGCATTACCACCAATGGCAGAGGCACGGGGTGTCTCGGCCTGAGGGCAAAGAGCGCCCCTCACCTCTAGTTATCTCACTCTGAGGAGGGTCCCAGAGCAGGAAGCCCCAGAGCTTTTAGAGAAGGATCGGTCGGTTTCTGCTGATTGGCCTCACCCCACCCTCAGCCTCACCCCACCATCAACAGCGCCTTTCACTCATCCATTCTTCACATTTGACTCCAAGGCTTTGCTCTCTGGCCAGGCATGCCCTACCTGGCTCTGATAGCTTTTCCAGAAGGTTCCTCAGCCCCCTGCCCATGGGCCTAGACAGACCTCCACCAGTGAGGTGTGACCAAGACAGATACCTGGGGCCCCAGCACACACACAAAATGTCTGTGCCTGTTTTGACAACATTGGCTTCCAGGCACTATTGGTTCCCATTCCTTCCTCCTCCAATTCACCAATATGATTTTCTCAGGGTTTTCCACCTGTAACTCCTCCTCCCTAAACCAAAAAGCCAGCCCTGCCCATTCCCACATCTCTGGCTTCCCTTTCCTCTGTGGGGGATGCTTTTCCTTCTCTCTTTTGCCTACTCAAACTCTACCCTTGATTCCTGGCCCTGTCCTGCTTTCTCTTCTCCCCTGAAGTCTTTTGTGATCTTGCAGGCATGAAAAAAAAAAGGCATCTGACCTGTGCTTCTGGTTACAGTAATGCAAGATAGAAATCAGGAAGGGCAGGGAAGGCTCTGTGGTAACAGGATATCAAGGAAGGCTTCCAGAAAGAAGTCGAGGGTCCGCTCAGCCCTGAGTGTTGCTAGGCTTGGATACAAGTGAGGATCAACAAGAGGAAGGACATGGGGAATGAACACTTACAGAATAAAATGAACTGCTTGACAGGGAGCTGTAGGGGTAGGAGATGGCTTCTGTTCCAGCTCCATCTGTGAATCGGTGTGTGACTTCAGGCCAGTTCTTAACTGCATTGAGCCTCAGTTTCCTCGCATGAAACTAAAAGGATGATGGTATCTAATTCTTGCAGATGTTGTAAGAATCAGCGTAAGATCATTTAGCACAGTACCAGGCCCTGGGCGAGCACTCAATAAACATTAGCTATATTGCTAGTGTCATAGGGAAGAACAACCCTGCCTCCACACTTGTAATAGATCTGTTTCTTTTACTTTAACCTTTGTTATTCTTTTGCTTTGGCTTTGAGTTAAAAATGTTGCCTAGAGGGGGATCCCTGGTAGCCTAGTGGTTAGGATTCCAGGCTTTCACTGCTGTACTGTCAGTTCAAACCCTGATGGGGAGCTGAGCCATGCAGCGCAGGAAAAAAAAAAAAAATGTTGCTTATAGCCTGAAATGCACAGGATAGCCTGTTTTCAAGGCTCTGACCTTTAAGGGTTTAACACATTTCCGTTTGTATAGAGATGAAAAGTTGTATAAAGACAGTAACATTGGTCTTTTGGAAGAACAGCTGTAAGAACAAAGGATTCTGACACCAAGAAACTTGCAACAACCAACCACACCCCCTCTTCACCTTGCCTTTAAAGATACTTTGCTGAAACTCTTTGGGGAGTTTAGGGTGTTTGGGGCAAGAGCCACTCCTTCTTGCACGGCCCTGCACTAAACTTTCCCTACTCCAAGCTGACGTTTCGGTTTCTGCATTGGGTGAACCCAATATTGGATTCAGTAATATTAATAGCAGCACTCTGGACCTTGGTTTCTTTATATGAAAATGAGTTAAGTTGTTTTGGATTAGTGTTTTTTTCTTCCTTTCTTTTTTGGCTGTGCTGTACCGCTTGTAGGATCACAGTTTTTCAACCAGGGATTGAACCTGGGCCTTAGCAGTGAAAGCACAGAATCCTAACCTCTGGACCACCAGGGACTCCCCAGAGTTAGTGTTTCTTAATGTAAATGTCACTATAAGCCAGTGTGTAACTTATACCAGGACCTCATTTATTGGAGGCCAAGTTCTTAGTGGGTCACAGGCCACCTTCTGTCTCAAGCCAGTGCCTTGGGAGATGTTTATGTTTGCATAGGTTAGTGGACACACGGGAAACGAAGCCCCAGAGGCTATATCCATGATGTATTCTTCTGACCAGGACTTACACAGGCCAGGGTAGGTGGGGAGCTGTGGGAGGGTGGTGGGAGATGCTTACTTTGCAAAAGAGACAACGGAGATGACCCCAGTGGGTCCGCCCCAGGGACATAGGCAGTTAATGGTTAATTCAGAACCAGAAGCAGTCTCTCGTCCCAGTTGGAGCTCTTTCCATGACAGCAAATGACTTCCAACCATCATTCTTTCCCCATGGCTTGTGAGCATACACATGAGCTCTGGTGGACATGCATACATGTGTACACACATCCACACAGGTGCTCAGCTTGTCAGCACCTCCAAACATGGAAGAGCCTGGCTCCTGACCCGTTCGCAGGCTTGGCTGCAGCTCAGATCCCCCCTTCTGCTCCTCATCCCTGCCCTCATTATGCAACTCTTTTCTAATTCAGCTTTTGGCTATACACCATTTGGATTCTGGGTCCTTAATCCGATGGAGCTGAAATGAATGAGGCCGGACTCCGTGCTGGCTTCACAAAGGCTACACTGTCTAACTGATGAATGGGTTCCTTCTGTCCGGGCCAAGAAGATGATTTGGAGGGCCAGGGGGCAGCAAAAAAGGAGCCCAATGTCTAGCATAATACCCTGCATGTGCCAGCACGTGGAATGGCCCTTTATAATGGAGGAGCCTGGGTTGTGGGAGCCAGAGAAGAGCTGGGTCAGCTGGGAGAAAGGCAGAGAGAATGGCAGAGTCCGGGACCCTGCCCAGCGGCTTCGGGGAGCTGGAGGTGCTGGCCGTGGGGACGGTGCTGCTGGTGGAAGGTGAGCCAGGCAGGATCTGGGGTGGAGCAGAACTCAGCAGGCCCCCAGAATGCAGGTCACAGCTGCAAAGCTGGCAAGAAGTTCCCAAACCATACTCCTCTGTGCTTAAACCCATAGGGTCTTCTGATGGCTGCACCCGTAGGCTGCAGCTTGCAGCCTGGGAGCCAAGAGAGAGAAGCCAGGCATGGGACAGGGAGGGAGGAATTTTGAGAATGGGATGTCGGCCCAGGGCATGACCAAGAACCAGGCCTTTTCATGTCCCTGCCGTCAGGAGAAAGTTGAATCCACTCCCTGAAAATCTTGCTAAGACTCTCGTATAAGATCAGGCCCCTGGTAGGCTGTGAAGACAGTCAGCTCAGACACCTGCTGTCTGAGTCACTGAAACCAAGACACGTAAGCTCTCTGACCCTCAGTGCCCTGACATTCCAAATGGGTGGTGGTGAAGGTTAGATGTGATCAAGGTATAAAGTGCCCGCCTAGACAAACCCAAGTATTCAAGTTCATTCACTCCCTTCCAGCCCCATATTACTTTCACCATCTTTTTGCCCTCAGCCCTAAGCACTTCCGCCCTAAGGGCAACCTGGGTCCATGAGATGCAAGCTGCAACCCCAAATCCCTAAGATGCTCACTGAGGCCAGGGCTGGACCGATAGATCCGAGAGTTGGGTGAGCCCAAGTCTAGGGCAGTGGGGGATGTAGCCTTTGTTCAAAGCAGATTCCGAGACAAAATCAACACATTTGAGAATTGACAGTGGAGAGGGAGCAGCCGCCACCAGGCTGGCCCTGGACCCCTGGACCCCATCGGCGGGCGGCCTCAACCCCCTTTCCTCTCCTCTGGGAACCCTGCAATCTAGCTTCCCTCTAGGTCCTCAGACATGCCTTGAAAGTTTACAGCTTTATGCTTTTGCACGTGCTGGCCCCTGTTTCTAGAATGCTCTTCC